>NW_025137361.1:0-1203 GCF_004010195.1 Chiloscyllium plagiosum
CTTGGGGACCCTGCAACCCTCTGGCTTCAACATCAAATTCAATAATTTTAGGTCTTGAACTCTCCCACGTCATAGTGTCTTTGCCCCCTACCCCACATACCAGGCCTTGTTATTACGTAGCCTGCCATTACACATTACCTATGGTTAGCCACTAACAGTCCCCATAAACAGCTATTCACCCTCCCCGTCAGATCGTTACCCACTCCTTTGTCCAACTGCTCCTATCTCTCTCTTTGGACTCTATCCCCACCTATCATTAACCCCTTCCTTCTGCATAAAAACAGACATTTTTTTCTCAGTTCCTGAGGAAGCGTCACTGGATCGAAAATGCGAACTGATTTCTTTTCACAGATGCTGCCAGATCTGCTGAGCTTTTCCAGTAATTCTGGTTGCTGTGTGTGATTTACACCATCTGCAGTTCTTTTGGTTCTAATTTACTCGGAGTATCTAATTCAGGTCCAGCAGACTGAAACAGTGTTTATCAACCTTCCCAGTCCACACTAACTCCACCTCTCTCCCAGTATCTGCTGTCTCTCCCACTCCTTCACATTCAGTCCCTCCTCAGTGACACTCCACCTGAAAAGCTGATGGTCATGTGTTGGCCTGCTGGATCCACCCCTCATTCACTCCCATTGGCTGGAGGATCACGCCAACTCTCCTATTGGTCTGAAGCCGTGTCAATCAGCCAGGCCCCATTGTGACCCGCGTGGTGGGATTCTCCCAGGTGCATCAGAGGCGGAGGGGTGACCTCAGAGGTTTATAAAATCATGAGGGGCATGGGTAGGATAAATAGACAAGGTCATTTCCCTAGGGTAGGGAAGTCCAGAATGAGAAGGCATAGGTTTAAGATGAGAGGGGAAGAATTTAAAATGGATCTGAGGGGCAATTTTTTCCCCATTGCGGTTGGTGCGTGTATGGAATCTTCTGTCAGGAAGTGGAGGATGTTGGCATTTATACCATTTGGCATCTGGATGGGTATATGATAGGAAGGGTGTAGAGTGATATGTGCCAAGTGTTGGCAAATGGGACTAGATTAGGTTGGAATATCTGGTCAGCATGTACCAGTTTCACCAAAGGGTTTATTTTCATGCGATACATCTCTCCGGCTCTGCTCTTTGATGAGCTTCATCATTCACAGTGAATGGGTCAGTATCACAGAGCACAGGGGCTGGGGTTATTCAGCCCATTGGGGCTCCCTCTGGA
>NW_025137362.1:0-1203 GCF_004010195.1 Chiloscyllium plagiosum
CATCCTGCCACAGAATGCCTTTTGTCTTTCTTCCTCCAAGTCTCCACAATGTGTCAAAACTTAAGTTTTCTCGCCCTGTCAACTGTAAAATTTCAAATTGAATGGCAGTAAGAATAAGATCAATCGAAACAGACTGGTATTTTTCTCCCTAAACTTCTCCAAAAACTTTAAGGGATCACGATCAGTGATAAAAATTTGTCTCATGTATGTTATTCGCAATTTAAATGCTGAAATGTTGTGACGCCAACACCAAGCTCAAGGCCTCCTTCCCCATTGTGGAATAAATCTGTAGTTGTTTCCACTGGACACTCCAACCACACGTTACATAATGGAGTACTTTTCACCTCTCCAATACTCCCTCTGAATAACATACCTCCTCATGTCTCAGCATACAAGAGTTACATACTTCTGTACCTCTTAATGCTGTAACCTCTTTACCTGCTACCCTTGGCCTATGCTAATAAACCTTACTTTCACAGGGATATGTTTTGAGAAGATCTCGCACATACTTCTCAATCTCTCACAGAAACCAAGATTTGATTTCTGAACCAGATCATCACCATCAGCCATTTCAGCTTCTAATCTTGTCATTGTATCTCCCTGCCCTTCCACACAAGTTCGCACGACTGCAGGAAGTGAATTGTTGAACTTCTCCAAAATAAGAAACTCTCTAAGAGTGCCATAACTTTTCTCTGTTTTTAATACCCCTCCCCACCTTTCAAAATTACTTTGTTAGATTCTTTCAAACTCAGTGTGTATTTAACCATGGACGCTATTTTAGATTCCTGAAACACTGTCTGTCAGCTTCCAGCACAACCTCATATGCACTTCAGATGGCTTTCTTCACCTCCTCCTACTCCCCAGACACCGCCTCCGAGAGGGATGCAAATACCTATCAGCTTTGCTTGAATCAACTAAATCCACATGTTCACTGAGCACTGCATTGTTTAGCCATTTTCTGAAATGAAATTTAAAAGGCTCCCCCATCCTTCTTCTCAAATATAGATAATACCTGGATGTATTTAAACAGATCTCCATCAAACCTTTGGCTACTATGGGGTTGCTCATTCTCACTATCCTCCTCATCCTGCCGACTGCATACCTTCATCTCCGCCTTCTATGTCAACTTTCCTCTCTAATTGCTAACCTTTGAAGTTGGAACTCTCTGCATTTCTTCTCTCTTTTTCTCTCTTTCTTCTTCAT
>NW_025137363.1:0-1203 GCF_004010195.1 Chiloscyllium plagiosum
ACTCACACACACAGGGTCAGTCACACACTGGGATACACACACACAGGGTCAGTCACACACTGGGACCCACACACACACACAGGGTCAGTCACACACAGGGACACTCACACACTGGGTCAGTCACACACTGGGACACTCACACACACAGGATCAGTCACACACTGGGACACACACACAGGGTCAGTCACACACTGGGGGACACACACACACACACACAGGGTCAGTCACACACTGGGACACACACACACAGGGTCAGTCACACACTGGGACACACACACAGGGTCAGTCACACACTGGGACACACACAAAGAGTCAGTCACACACTGGGACCCACACACACACACAGGGTCAGTCACACACTGGGACACTCACACACAGGGTCAGTCACACACACACTGGGACACACACACACACACGGTCAGTCACACACTGGGACACACACACACACAGAGTCAGTCACACACTGGGACACACACACACACACAGGGTCAGTCACACACTGGGACACACACACAGGGTCAGTCACACACTGGGACACACACACACACAGGGTCAATCACACACTGGGACACACAAACAGGGTCAGTCACACACTGGGACACACACACACACACAGGGTCAGTCACACACTGGGACACACACACAGGGTCAGTCACACACTGGGACACACACATTAAGAGTCAGTCACACACTGGGACACACACACAGACTCAGTCACACACTGGGACCCACACACACACACAGAGTCAGTCACACACTGGGACACACACACACACAGGGTCAGTCACACACTGGGACACACACACACAAACACAGGGTCACTCACACACTGACACACACACACACACTCACAGGGTCAGTCACACACTGGGGTACACTCACACACAGGGTCAGCCACACACTGGGACACACACACACAGAGTCAGTCACACACTGGTACACACACACACAGGGTCAGTCACACACTGGGGTACTAACACACACAAGGTCACACACTGGGACACACACACAGGGTCAGTCACACACTGGGACACCCACACACACACAGGGTCAGTCATACGCTGGGGTACACACACACACAGGGTCAGTCACACACTGGGACACACACACACAGGGTCAGTCATACACTGGGGTACTAACACACACAGGGTCAGTCACACACTGGGACACACACACACACACACACACAGGTTAGTTACACAC
>NW_025137364.1:0-1203 GCF_004010195.1 Chiloscyllium plagiosum
TGATTGTAACACGAGGGACCAAAATTATTAATCGGTCTGGGACAAAATAACGCACATGGCAAGAAACCCATTGATCAGTGTAATTCCAGACAACCCCCACCCTCCACCCCCACCTCTCCAAAATTGCTTTCTAAGTAGGGAATAGCACGAACCAGGAATATCGATGGTTTGAGAGGGGAGGGCACCAAAGTAATTATGCGTAACTGGAACGTGCATAGTGACTGGATTAATCGATTTGGGAAGGGTCGCCTCAAAGAATGATTCATTGCATGTATGAGGGATAGTTTCTTAAAGCAACATGTCATGGAACCAACCAGGCAACGGGCTTTTTTTAGGTTTAGAGTTATGTAATGAAGAAGGTGTGATGAATGATATTGCAGTACAGGAAATAGTGACTGCAGCATACTGACTTTTCCATTCGGGTTGAAAGAGTGAAGACGGAGTCAAAGATGCAAGTATTAGTGTTGGGTAATGATAATTATAAAGGACTGTGGAACGGGTTGGCAAAAACATTAACTGACAGTTCAGTTGAAGAACAGTGGCATAGACTAAGGGATATAGTAAAAGTCCCTCAATTAAAGTATAATCCTGAGTGGAACAGGAATTGTTAAACAGTGAAAAGTCATTTATGATTTAACATGGAAGTCAATGATAACGTGAAACTGATGGCCTGGTGGCATTATCACTGACTTCTAATCCAGGTATCCAAAAAATGTTCTGGGGACCTGGGCTCAAATGCCGCCAAGCCTGATGATGGAAATTAAATTTAATAGAAATCTGGAATTAAGAACATAATGTTGATAATGAATCCGCTGCTCATTTTTGGAACAAAAAACATGTGATTCCCTAACATCCGTCAGGGAAGGAAACCGCTATCCTAACCTAGTCTGACCGACGTGTGACTCTAGACCCACAGCAATTTGTATGACGCTTAACTACCGTCTGGGCAATCAAGGATGGACAATAAGTGCTGTTTAACCCAGCGATGCCCTTATCCTGTGAATGAATGTAAGCAAAACGTTACCCTAAACAAAATAAAAAAAGCTGCTAAACAAAACGAGTAGAAAGCATAAACATTGATACCAAATGCTGTGCCGAGTATATAAGGTCGAAAAAAATGGTGAAAGCAATACTGGCTTTTTAGAGGACGAACTGGCGAAATGATAAAGAGGACCTCAGAACTGGCAGAGCCATAACCAGAAC
>NW_025137365.1:0-1203 GCF_004010195.1 Chiloscyllium plagiosum
GTTTGAAGCTGGAAGTATTAGCAGCTGATTATTGACTTTATTAAGACTGTCTATCATAGCGTAAAGTTCAAATAGCAGATGGGATGAGCCAGTGAAGTATATTCTACATGTGTCAGTAATTACAATTAGGAGTGGGCAGTTTATGGTATCAGGAATCAAATCAGGGCCAAAGGGATCACTACAGTTGTCATTTATCTGTTTCAGCCTCAGATATTGGTCAGGGATGGGATGGAGTCAAAGGAAGGAAATTGAGTTTGTAATCAGAATAGAAAACAGTGCTCTATGTTCCCAATATTTAAATATCAAGGGAAGTGATGCAATGAAACATGTTTCACAGTTGAAATTGAATAGGTCAACATAGAGACCCATAGTAAAACTGCCCGAAGCAATGAAGGAGATAGTGAATTATCAAGTTCACGGATGCAGTTAGCACTGGTATGCAAAGAGAATATCTGAATTCAGAGTCTCAGCAGGAACAATAAGAGCGGCAAGGATGGTAGTGTCAATGAAAAGAACAGTGTTAGAGTCAAACATGATTTATAGAATCAATGACTAAACTGTGAGACTTACCAGAGACACCAAAGAAAGCTCGGACTGCATAATCAAAATATTGAATAATGTAACGTGCATATTCGATCCAACATGATAATGACCTTCGATCATGATATGTGGAAGGAAGCCAAATATCCCAGTATAAACTTCTGTCTATTGTTGGAAGTTTCCGTCTTATATTCTCAGATTCTGTTCAATTGTTGGAACATCCTAGTCTAACGTTCTCAGATTGTGCTCAGCCGCCCTCTCTGTGGAGCTGCTAATTCCTATTAGTACTGTTGGTGATGCTTCCGCTCATCTGATGGGTTAACACATTGAATGGAGCCGACTTGTAATTTACTCAGCAATACCAGTTCCTCTGATAGCTGGCTACATATACATACAACCCTCTGTGAGAAACAACTGCCCCTTAGATCCCTTTTAAATATATTCCCTCTCACCTTAAACCTATCCTCTCTGGTGTCAGACACACTTACTGTGGGAAAAAGCCCTTGGCCGTGCATCTTATCTGTGTTCCTCATGATTTTATAGACCTCTGTAGGGTAACCTCACATCCGAGCTGGGAATTTGTGTTCACCCGAGCTGGGAATTTGTGTTGCAGACATTTCGTCCCCTGAAGAGGGGCTTCCTCAGTGCTTGGGCACCTCCTGT
>NW_025137366.1:0-1203 GCF_004010195.1 Chiloscyllium plagiosum
CCTCGGAGAGAGGGTAGGGAGTGAGTGTCCCTCAGAGGGAGGGGGTGTAGGGTAGTGAGGGTCCCTCGGAGAGAGGGTAGGGTAGTGAGGGGGTAGTGAGGGTCCCTCAGAGGGAGGTGAGGGTAGGGTAATGAGGGTCCCTCGGAGGGAGGGTAGGGAGTGAGTGTCCCTCGGAGGGAGGGTAGGGGAGGGTAGTGAGGGTCCCTCGGAGGGAGGGGAGGGTAGGGTAGTGAGGGTCCCTCGGAGGGAGGGTAGGGTAGTGAGGGTCCCTCGGAGGGAGGGTAGGGTAGTGAGGGGGTAGTGAGGGTCCCTCGGAGGGAGGGGAGGGTAGGGTAGTGAGGGTCCCTCGGAGAGAGGGTAGGGAGTGAGGGTCCCTCGGAGGGAGGGTAGGGTAGTGAGGGTCCCTCGGAGAGAGGGTAGGGTAGTGAGTGTCCCTCGGAGAGAGGGTAGGGTAGTGAGGGTCACTCGGAGGGAGGGTAGGGGAGGGTAACTCGGAGGGAGGGGAGGGTAGTGAGGGTCCCTCGGAGGGAGGGTAGTGAGGGTCCCTCGGAGAGAGGGTAGGGAGTGAGGGTCCCTCGGAGGGAGGGTAGGGGAGGGTCACTCGGAGGGAGGGTAGGGTAGTGAGTGTCCCTCGGAGGGAGGGTA
This sequence comes from Chiloscyllium plagiosum, assembly GCF_004010195.1. Lineage (NCBI taxonomy): Eukaryota > Metazoa > Chordata > Chondrichthyes > Orectolobiformes > Hemiscylliidae > Chiloscyllium > Chiloscyllium plagiosum. The sequence continues at coordinate 646 of NW_025137366.1, forward strand.
GTGAGGGTCCCTCGGAGAGAGGGTAGGGAGTGAGGGTCCCTCGGAGGGAGGGTAGGGGAGGGTCCCTCGGAGGGAGTGTAGGGTAGTGAGGGTCCCTCGGAGGGAGGGTAGGGTAGTGAGGATCCCTCGGAGGGAGGGGAGGGTAGTGAGGGTCCCTCGGAGGGAGGGTAGGGTAGTGAGTGTCCCTCGGAGGCTCGGAGGGAGGGTAGGGGAGGGTGGTGAGGGTCCCTCGGAGGGAGGGTGGTGAGGGTCCCTCGGAGGGAGGGTAGTGAGGGTCCCTCGGAGGGAGGGTAGGGGAGGGTGGTGAGAGTCCCTCGGAGGGTAGGGTAGTGAGGGTCCCTCGGAGGGAGGGTAGGGGAGGGTAATGAGGGTCCCTCGGAGGGAGGGTAGGGAGTGAGTGTCCCTCGGAGGGAGGGAGTGTAGGTAGGGGAGGGTCCCTCGGAGGGAGGGTAGGGTAGTGAGGGTCCCTCGGAGGGAGGGCAGGGTAGTGAGGGTCCCTCGGAGGGAGGGGAGGGTAGTGAGGGTCCCTCGGAGGGAGGGTAGGGGAGGGTCACTCGG
>NW_025137367.1:0-1203 GCF_004010195.1 Chiloscyllium plagiosum
ACATCTTCTTGTGCAGGTCTCCACTCTGGGACACACCTTCCCGTGCAGGTCTCCACTCAGGGACACACCTTCTTGTGCAGGTCTCCACTCTGGGATTCACCTTCCCATGCAGGTCTCCACTCAGGGACACACCTTCCCGTGCAGGTCTCCACTCAAGGACACACCTTCCTGTGCAGATCTCCACTCTGGGACACACCTTCCTGTGCAGGTCTTCACTCTGTGACACACCTTCCCATGCAGGTCTCCACTCAGGGACACACCTTCCCATGCAGATCTCCACCATGGGACACACCTTCCCCTGCAGGTCTCCACTCTGGGACGCACCTTCCTGTGCAGGTCTCCACTCTGGGATTCACCTTCCCATGCAGGTCTCCAATTTGGGACAAACCTTCCCGTGCAGGTTTCCACTCAAGGACACACCTTCCCATGCAGGTCTCCACTCTGGGACACACCTTACCATGCAGGTCTCCAATTTGGGACACATCTTCCTGTGCAGGTCTCCACTCTGGGACAAACCTTCCCGTGCAGGTCTCCACTCTGGGACAGACATTCCTGTGCAGGTCTCCACTCTGGGACACACCTTCCCATGCATGACTCCAATTTGGGACACACCTTCCTGTGCAGGTCTCCACTCAAGGACACACCTTCCTGTGCAGGTCTCCACTCTGGGACACACCTTCCTGTGCAGGTCTCCATTCTGGGACACACCTTCCCGTGCAGGTCTCCACTCTGGGACACACCTTCCTGTGCAGGTCTCCACTCTGGGACACACCTTCCCGTGCAGGTCTCCACTCAGGGACACACCTTCCCGTGCAGGTCTCCACCCTGGGACACACGTTCCCATGCAGGTCTCCACTCTGGGATACAACTTCCCGTGCAGGTCTCCACTCTGGGATACACATTCCTGTGCCGGTCTCTTGTCTGGGACACACCTTCCTGTGCCTATCTCCACTCTGGGATACACCTTCCTGTGCTGTTCTCCTGTCTGTGACTCACCTTCCTCTGCCAGTCTCCGGTCTGGGACTCACCTTCGTGTCATGGTCTCCGATCTGGGACACACCTTCCCATTTCGGCTTCCAGTCTGGGATTCACCTTCCCGTACTGGTCTCCAGTCTGGGACATGCCTTCCCGTACTTGTCTCCGGTCTGGGACATGCCTTCTCATGCCAGACTCCGGTTTGGGTTTCACCTTCCCATATTGGCT
>NW_025137368.1:0-1203 GCF_004010195.1 Chiloscyllium plagiosum
TGGGCAGGATGGGAAAGCCTTTGAGCTAGTGAGGTGGAGGTTCCAATATTCCAATTGCTGGCCTGGATTCAGAGGCTGAAGAACATTTCTTGAGAGGACTTAAGGCAAGAGTTACTGTTCCTCAAACATTATGAAAACACAGGGTGGCACAGTGGCTCGGTGGTGAGCACTGTTACCTCACAACGTCAGGAACCCAGGTTCGATTCCCGCCTTGTGTCACTTTCTGTGTGAGTTGGCACATTCTCCCTGTGTCTGTGTGGGTTTCCTCCCACGATCCAAAGATGTACAGATCAGGTGAATTGGACATGCTAAATTGCCCATAGTGTTAGGTGCATTAGTTAGGGGAATGGGTCTAGGTGGGTTACACTTCAGAGAGGAGAAAGTGAGGTCTGCAGACGCTGGAGATCAAAGCTGAAACTTTATTGCTGGAACAGCACAGCAGGTCAGGCAGCATCTAGGGAACAGAAGATTCGACGTTTCGGGCACATGCCCTTATTCCTGAAGAAGGGCATGTGCCCGAAACGTCGAATCTTCTGTTCCCTAGATGCTGCCTGACCTGCTGTGCGTGAGTTGGCACATTCTCCCTGTGTCTGTGTGGGTTTCCTCCCACGATCCAAAGACGTACAGATCAGGTGAATTGGACATGCTAAATTGCCCATAGTGTTACGTGCATTAGTTAGGGGAATGGGTCTAGGTGGGTTACACTTCAGAGAGTCAATGTGGACTTGTTGGGCCGAATGGCCTGTTCCCACACCATAGGGAGTCTAAATTTTTTTAAAAAAAACTTGTCTTCACCCCCAGGATTCATATACTTGGCCAAATAATTCCTTCTGCTCACATTAGAGTAGCCTTCTCTTGTTATATACAACAAAAACTTCCAGCTCGGCGAACAGAACCACAGCAACGAGCACCCGAGCTACAAATCTTCTCACAAACTTTGAACACCTACGGGCGAGAGACGCTACGACAAGCCAGGAAATGGGAATCCTGTGCTAACCGCCCAAGCGCCACATACGAACAACTCCGGTTCCTGCATGAATGCCGAAAGAATCGAATCCTTCCACAATGTGTCAGATACAGACCGCCAGTCAACAATCCACAAGCCAGAGACACAGCCAGACAGAACGGATTCAGGATGATCCAGGTGATGATTACAATCGCTCACAACCAACTTCACAGATACAGACAAGAAATTGCGCGCCA
>NW_025137369.1:0-1203 GCF_004010195.1 Chiloscyllium plagiosum
TTACAGTTTCCCAGAGAGAGATAATAAACAAACATTGTTTACATCACACTTACTGATGCTGTTGGTCTGTATCCTATAACTGCAGTTCTTCTCTCTTACATTGCTGACTGAGACATGAACAATTTCACTAGGTTTTGTTCCTTGAGTGTTTGAGGCTGAGCAGTAATATTGATGATGTTGCTGTGAGAAAGATTGACAATGTAGATCCAGTTTATTGGTGTCAGAGATCATTGAATCTTGAGATGGCATCTTCTCAGACCATGTGTAGTGAATGGGGAGGGATCCCTGGGCAGACTCACAGGAGACTGTCACTGAACCCCCAGAACATGAGACATTTGGTTGGGATAAAAATCGAAGTCCAGGAACAGAGACGGCTTCTGTGGGAAAGAAACAATTATTGAGAGATCAAAAATCAAATATCCCCCAACACTTTGTCACTTTTCTTCCTGGATAAAACATTGATAAGATATATCAGCAGAGTGTATATTTTTTGAAGGATCAATGAGACATTTACCTTCAGAGATGTGCAGGTTTACATTAAACATTGGGTCATGGTCAGGAGTCTCGATCCCACAGCTGTATCGTCCGGCATCTCCCCATTGAAGGTTCTTCATTGTGACAAGAAATATTCCTTGTGTTTTGTTATCAGTGATTGATATTCTCCCATTTGGCCAATTTGTCGTTGCCACAACCATACACTGACGAGTCCATCCGTGACCCCAATATTTCATGTGTGATTGGTACCTCCGTGCTTCGTAGTGACAAGATATTGTGATCGCTCTTCTCAAAATTCCCGTTACATCTTTCTCTGCCCATAAAGCACCTGAAACTGAGGAGAAACGAATTGATAAATTTGACTGGAATGAATTGCTTAGTATAAACAGATACATTTTAATCAGGTACATTCCATCGAGTTCATGATGAAGGCAATCCTTTGTAACAGCCTCAGGCTGTTCTAAATTCCCAGGAAGGGAAAAATTTCTGGGTGTAAGAGCTGCTCCTTTTTTTGAGGTATTTTAGGTGTTGGGGGTGATTTCCTCGACTTCCAGAAGCAGCAATTACTGTTTTATGTGCTGTTGCATTGTTTTGGAACTTTGGAAAAAAAAATTAAAACAACAGCAGTTTAAAAGGGAGAAGAGCAGACAAAGGAGGACAGTGCAGGAGAGAGAAAGAGAGAAAACCTGCACAGTTACTGCCTTTGCT
>NW_025137370.1:0-1203 GCF_004010195.1 Chiloscyllium plagiosum
TCTACAGGCCTGAAACAGGTACTCCATCTTTTCATCATTTCAAGTTAACAGAGACACTAAGAGCAGGGTCAGCCATTTAACCCTTCAAGCCTACTCTGCCATTCAATACTGCCATGGCTATTCCCCTATCTAAATGCTGTATTCCCACTTTTTCCCCTTTTGCCCTTGATGCCTTTAACACCTCAAAATGACTTGTCTCTTGATTTTAGGGTGAGACACAGATGGTCAGGTGCACAATGTAAAGCACATTCACACGATACCGTGATTGTGAGAGACAGGCTGGATGGTCCACAGGGTCTCTTCCTGTCCATCTTTCTTGCACTTGTCGAATTTAGAAAGTAGATGGAGAGACAGCCAAAAGAAATAGAAAATGTTAGGATGGAAGTTGTAGGCAAATTCTACTCAATGGCAGACCTGATTAAGAAATCTAATTAAGAAATCTAATTAAGAAATTTGTTTGACCATCGGGGAGTAGAAAGGTTGGAAAGGAAGTTGATTGCTGGATGTAAATAGAAAATGTTCAAAGAGAAGTTGCTGTTGACAAAGTGTAATTAGCGTTGAGAGATGGCTGACCACAACCAGTTCATTTTGCATGTCAAAAATGCCAAAAATCACACAGAATGCTACATGTAGTTACCATGTTGCTTTTCCCACCGTTCTGTAATGATAATGTTATCTCTGTGGTGGGAACGACTCGTCCACTCGTGCTGCGTAACTTCATGACTCTAAGTTGTCTTACGTCTTGGAGTTGGGATATCAGTATGCCTTTGGACACATCCTCATGCTACCATCATTACATCACAGCACGTGACCTAAGGGTTCATAATGTTGAGGGATCATACTTCAACTTCCCTCAGATCACTTGAAGTATGACACTCTCCTGGAAGCATACGGTGGCTCAGTGGTTAACACTGCTTCCAAACACCACTATACTCCTGGTTTGATTCCAGCTTCAGGTGGCTGTCTGCGTGGAGTTTGTACATTGTCCCTGTGTCCAATGATGTCCAGGTTAGGTGGATTGCACATGTTACGTTGCGCATTGTATCTGGACTAGGTTGATTGGCCATCGGGAATGCAGGGTAGGAGAGTAGGAGGGTGATTTGGGTGGGATGGCCTGCTTTCACACTATAGCAATTGTATGTTCTCTGCTGCAGCTTAACAATTTACTATTAGCCTCGACACTTGTGAGGAATGTAATGTTTC
>NW_025137371.1:0-1203 GCF_004010195.1 Chiloscyllium plagiosum
TATCTTGAAAATGCTAGCGCCCTCTAACAGAGATGAGCTCGATGACTTTGTTATTTACAGTTGCTTCCCTGACACCACAGTATAGTGAATGATTAGGTCAGACTTTAGTTAAAGCTGGAGCCCCAGTGTCAAGAATTGATTACTTGCAGAGTCTGGGATTCGTTAGAAAAAAAACCTAGTCAGAAGCTTTGCAGGCAATTTGAAGGCTATTTCAACATTTTAAGTTTACAGTTCGTGAATGTGGTGGGAAAAGTCTACTTTTGTTCTGCTCTCTGTCTTCATGTAATGCAGCTATGAAGATGCTCATTGCAAGCTTATCAATGAGTCATGAAGGGCAAAGCAGGGGTCAATGAGAAGCAGTTCCAGGTCACAGTTCCGTTGGACAAAAAGAGGGGCAGACTCCATCTTTGGAGCAAAGAATCTTAACTGTCCTGCAGGGAAGAAGTCAAGAGAACTTGGCTAACTCTGTGAAGTCAGGGCACAGGAGGAGTCTCAGGTAGCTGATACATTAAATCATCAAATCCCTACAATGTGGACACAGGCCAGTCTGCCCAACAAGTCCACAGCAACCCTCTGAGGAGTAACCCACCCATACTCCTACCCGAGTACTCTACATTTACCCTTGACTAAAGCACTTAACCTACAGACCCTTGAACACTATGAGCAATTTAGCATGGTTAATTCACCAAACATGCACATCTTTGGACTGCGGGAGGAAACCGGTGCCCCTGGAGGAAACCCATGCAGACACGGGGAGAATATGCAAACTCCACACAGACAGTCCCCTGAGGCTAGAATTGATCCCAAGTCCCTGGTGCTGTGAGGCAGCAGTACTGACCACTGAACCATCATACCGCCCTAAAGTGGGAAGGGAAGTTTCTGGATTGTGTTGGTGGGAAACTGTGTGAAGAAGGTGGTATTTTCAGATTGAGCCTGAGAACTTTTCAGCCCCCTGAGAGATGGGGCATTGAAAAGTCCCACAAGTAGTAATTGCTTCATACAACTGAGAAGGTCAGGAATCAGGTATTTGATGCAGTGAGCTGCAGGTGAAAAGCTGGAGCTGTCCCTGTGAGTAAGGACTGGAGTGTAGATTCAGAGACAAGGGGAACGTGAAGCCAGGACAGAAGGATGATCGGTCAATGAAAGGGGTGGTCGGTTGTCACCGTCGACGACAGAAAGGCTCTTAAAAAAAAAACAGTGCGA
>NW_025137372.1:0-1203 GCF_004010195.1 Chiloscyllium plagiosum
CTGACCACTGACACTCTCACACTGTCCCCTGACACTCCTGCACTGACCACTGACACTCCCGCACTGACCACTGACACTCCCACACTGTCCCCTGACACTCCTGCACTGACCACTGACAGTCTCACGCTGACCACTGATACTCTTGCACTGGCCACTGAAACTCCCGTACCGACCACTGACACTTCCACACCGACCACTAACACTCCCGCACTGACCACTGACACGCCAACACTGACAACTGACACTCCCGCACTGACCACTGACACTCCCGCACTGACCACTGACACGCCAACACTGACCACTGACACTCTCGCACGGACCACTGACACTCCCGCACTGACCACTGACACTCCCACACTGAGCACAGACACTCCAAACTGACCATTGACACTCCCACACTGACCACTGGCACTTCAGCACTGACCAGTGACACTCCGCACTGACCACAGACGCTCCTGCACTGACCACTGAAATTCCAGCACTGACCACTGACACTCCCGCACTGACCACTGACACTCCGTAGTGACCATTGACACTCTGCACTGACCACTGACACCTCGCACTGACCACTGACACTCCGGCACTGTCCCCTGACACTCCGCACTGACTACTGACACTCCGAAACTGACCACTGACCATTGACACTCCAACACACCACAGACACTCCCACACTAACCACTGACACTCAGCATTGACAACTGACACTCTGCACTGACTCCTGATACTCCCGCACTGACCACTGACACTCCGCACTGACCACTGACACTCCGCACTGACCACTGACACTCCCACACACCACTGACACTCCGCACTCACCACTGACACTCCCACACTGACCACTGAAAATCCCATACTGACCATTGGCACTACCACACTGACCACTGACACTCCTGCACTGACCACTGACACTCCCACACTGACTCCTGACACTCCCGCACTAACCACTGACACTCCCACACTGACCACTGAAAATCCCACACTTACCATTGGCACTACCACACTGACCACTGACACTCCTGCACTGACCACTGATACTCCTGCACTGTCCCCTGACACTCCCACACTGACAACTGACGCTCCCACACTGACCACTGACACTCCCGCGCTGACCACTGACACTCCTGCACGGATCACTGAAAATTCGAGCCCTGACCACTGACACTCCTGCAATGACCACTGACACTCCCACACTGACCACTGACA
>NW_025137373.1:0-1203 GCF_004010195.1 Chiloscyllium plagiosum
CCACCAGCCTGATAATCACCGCCATCCAAACACGGATCCCAGCCTGACCCTCACCTCAGTCTAACCCCGCCCCCAGCCTGATCCTCACTAACGTACACACACTGCCCGAAGCATGTCCCTCACCGTCGTCCACACACCGCACCAAACCTGAACTTCACTGCCGTCTACATACCGCCCCCAGCCTGACCCTCACCAGAGGATTGGAGGGAGGCAAATGTAATTCCTCTCTTCAAGAAAGGAATTAGGGAAATTCCCCGCAATTAGAGACCAGTCAGACTTACGTCTGTCGTCTGTAAGGAGTTAGAAAGGATTCTGAGGCATCGGATTTATGACCATCTGGAAGAGCATGGCTTGATTAAAGGCAGTCAGCACGGCTTTGTGAGGGGCAGGTCATGCCTCACAAATCTTGTTGAGTTCTTTGAGGATGTAACTAGGCAGGTTGATGAGGGTTGAGCTGTGGATGTTGTGTATCCTGACTTCAGTAAGGCATTTGATAAGTTTCCCCATGGTAGGCTCGTTCAGAAGGTCAGAAGGAATGGGATAAAGGGGAATTTAGCTGACTCGATACAGAATTGGCTGGTCAACAGAAGACAGCGAGTGTTATTGGAAGGAAAGTATTCTGCCTGGAGGTCAGTTGTGAGTGGTGTTCCACAGGGCTCTGCCCTTGGGCCTCTACTCTTTGTAATTTTTATTAATGACTTGGATGAGGAGATTGAAGGATGGGTCAGCAAGTTTGCAGATGACACAAAGGTTGGAGGTGTCGTTGACAGTATAGAGGGCTGTTGTTGGCTGCAGCGGGATGTTGACAGGATGCAGACATGGGCTGAGAGGTGGCGGATGGAGTTCAACTTGGATAAATGCGAAGTGATGCATTTTGGAAGGCCAAATTTGAAAGATGAGTACAGGATTAAAGACAGGATTCTTGGCAGTGTGGAGGAACAGAGGGATCTTGGGGTGCTGATACATAGATCCCTTAAAATTTCCACCTAAGCGGCAGTATTGTTAAGAAAGCATATGGTGTTTTGTCTTTCATTAACAGGAGGATTGAGTTTAAGAGTCATGAGATCTTGTTGCAGCTCTATAAAACTTTGCTTAGACCGCACTTGGAATACTGGGTCCAGTTCTGGTCGCCCTATTATAAGAAAGATGTGGATGCTTTGGAGAGGGTTGAGAGGACGTTTACCAGGATGCTGCCTGGAATGG
>NW_025137374.1:0-1203 GCF_004010195.1 Chiloscyllium plagiosum
GTCCCTTTGAGCTGATTGTGTGGTCAGTAACACAAGGAATCCCCTTGAGTATTATTGTAAAAGACCAGGTGCCTAACATCTCTGACAATGCTCTCACTTAAAAAAAAAAAGTTTATTTTCTCCTTTTATTTAAACAGAGATCTTAAAGGCCGAACTTCCTACTGCAAACGGCTGAAGTAAATAATTTAGGAGGCTTTTAGGGATTTTTTAAATAAATAGTGATAACAATGGCCAGCTCTCACAGACCAGACTTTCCAGGTTTGCTGAGCTGTAACCATCACCAGGTGCCTGGGATGGGAGAGGGGTTGGATGCTTCAGTAAATGATCCTTAGCTATATTATCTCTGAAATCTGTCTTGATGCTGTTTCCTCCTGGATTGGATGTGTATTTTTGCCAAGGGACGAGTTAATGGGATGTTAGTACATTGGAACTCTTCATTAGTGAAAAGTACTGCATCTAATATTCTGTTAAGAATTCCAATAGTTAAGTTATTCCAAACCTCTCTTCTTTTTGTATGTATTTTTTTATGGTGTTTAAATAAATTGTGTTTTGGTTAAGGTTGAGTGGTTATACCCGCCGCATCACATCTGGAGCACACATTTCACATCTACCTTTACTAAAAGGTAGTGGGGCGACAGCACCAGGGACCCAGGTTCAATTCCCACTGATGACTGTGTGGAGTTTGCACATTCTCTCTGTATCTGCGTGGGTTTCCTTTGGGTTCTGTGGTTTCCTCCCACAATCCATCGATGTTTAGGTCAAGTGAATTGGCCATGCTAAATTGCCCATAGTGTTAGGTGCATTAGTCAGGGGTTAATATGGGGTAGGGGAGAGGGGCTGGGTGGTTACGTCTTCGGTGGGTCAGTGCGGACTTGTTGGGCTGTATGGCCTGTTTCCATACTACTGGGAATCTAACCTAAGACAAGGTTGGCGCCCAGGCTACCATCTTAAAGCATTTTAAGGCAGTCTGGTCTGTTCCATAGCAAATTGGGAACACTTGTCCAGTTCAAAATCGATAATTCCAAATTGGGTTCAGGATTAGAATCCCTACAGAGTGGAAGCAGGCCATTTGGCCAAACAAGTTCACGCCAACCCTCCGAAGAGTAAATTACCCAGACGCATTCCCCTCCCCAATTACTCCATATTTACTCCTGACTAGTGCAAATAACTTACACATCACTGACCGTTACGGGCAATTTAACA
>NW_025137375.1:0-1203 GCF_004010195.1 Chiloscyllium plagiosum
GCTAGACCACCGCACTGTAGGGGCTAGACCAACACACTGTCGGGATGAGACCGCCACACTGTAGGGACTAGACCACCACACTGTAGGGACTAGACCACCACACTGTAGGGATGAGAGCACCACACTGTAGGGATGAGAGCACCACACTGTAGGGATGAGACCATCACACGATAGGGACTAGACCACCACACTGTAGGGATGAGACCATCACACGATAGGGACTAGACCACCACACTGTAGGGATGAGACCATCACACGATAGGGACTAGACCACCACACTGTAGGGATGAGACCATCACACGATAGGGACTAGACCACCACACTGTAGGGATGAGACCATCACACCGTAGGGGCTAGACCACCACACTGTAGGGATGAGAGCACCACACTGTAGGGATGAGAGCACCACACTGTAGGGATGAGACCATCACACGATAGGGACTAGACCACCACACTGTAGGGATGAGACCACCACACTGTAGGGACTAGACCACCACACTGTAGGGATGAGACCATCACACGATAGGGACTAGACCACCACACTGTAGGGATGAGACCATCACACGATAGGGACTAGACCACCACACTGTAGGGATGAGACCATCACACCGTAGGGGCTAGACCACCACACTGTAGGGATGAGACCACCACACTGTAGGGATGAGACCATCACACTGTAGGGACTAGACCACCACACAGTAGGGATGAGACCACCACACTGTGGGGACGAGACCACCACACTGTAGGGACTAGACCACCACACTGTAGGGACTAGACCACCACACTGTAGGGACTAGACCACCACACTGTAGGGACGAGACCACCACACTTTCGGGATGTGACCACCACACTGTAGGGACTAGACCATCATACTGTAGGGACTAGACCACCGCACTGTAGGGAGTAGAACATCACACTATAGGGACTGGACCACCACACTGTAGGGACTAGACCACCACACTGTAGGGACTAGACCAGCACACCGTAGGGACTAGACCACCCACTGTAGGGATGACACCACCACACTGGAGGGATGAGACCACCACACTGTAGGGACTAGACCACCACACTGTAGGGGCTAGACCACCACACTGTAGGGACTAGACCACCACACTGGAGGGTCTAGACCACCACACTGTAGGGACTAGACCACCACACTGTAGGGATGAGACCACCACACTGGAGGGATGAGACCACCACACT
>NW_025137376.1:0-1203 GCF_004010195.1 Chiloscyllium plagiosum
GGAGCGTGAGCGCAATTGCCCTCAGATCCTGGCTTCAGCAAACCACTGCCTTTCTGTTTTAAAAACCAAATAAAGATGTGGGCAAAGTACTGGGAATGGCGAGATGTGACTAAGAAACTGAACCGAGAGTCAGCGCTTTCCGGTGAGGGGAGCTGGGCAAAAACAGGAGGATGGAAGGATGAATTCGAGTTGGAATCCATTGAAAGGTGGAGGAAATGGGAGACAGAGATTTCGGGTAGGAGATAGGGAAGGCTATTCGGTACAAACTAGAATTCTCTTATCCTATTTCCTGCCCTGCACTGACAGCAATGATTTGTTTTCTCAAGGTATTAGCAGAGGAGGATTTGCTGTTCAGGCGTGCACAAGATATTTACTCAGGGCCTGAACATCAGCAGCGTTTGAATCCAGGAGGGGAAGTTATTTCAAACATCAACGTAACTTGAGAAGCCCCGTGATTACACGCAGCCTGCTTGGGAGTGTTCCAGGGTTCTGACTGTACAGAGAACTTTAACTCTGTAGCGAAATGTGGACTAGTGTTCTCGCTGTAGACGAGCCCTTCTTTGGATCGTTGAAGCTGCTGAGACGCAATGACCCCTGCACCGTGGAAACTCTGTGGAAGTAAATTCAATTCCCCAAACGGGCTGGAGTGTCACCAGGTATGGAATGAAGCCAATCGATTCCTTCAATCCAAGACTGTGGGCGGCGCGGCAGCAGCTCAGTGGTTAGCACCGCTGCCTCACAGTGCCAGGGAGTTGAGTTCGATCCCACCCTCAGGGTGATTGTGTGGAGTTTGCACTTTTCTACCCTCCCCCCTCCCATCTCTGGGTGCTCTGGTTTCCTCCCAAGGTCCCACGATGTGCAGCTGAGAGTGGATGGGGCGTTCTAAATTCAGGGATTAGCTGTGGAGGTTATTAGGTGGGATGCTCTAACGGGGGACAGTGTGGATTGTTGGGCCCAAGGGACTGTTTCCACAGTGTAGAGGATTTGATTATTCCCCCAACGTGTCTGCAGCCTGGCTTCCAGCTGCAACTCTTTGAGCCGAAGGTCCTCCAGCATGTGTTTTCCCTAGTTTCCAGCAGCCAGAACCTCCCACCTTCTGCAAATCGAAAGACAAATCCCACCCTGCCCTCTCCAATGTGTGCTATGTGACTGTTTATTCAGTTTTGGTGCCCCAGCAGAGGCTGGTAGCCAAGTTCAGAACAC
>NW_025137377.1:0-1203 GCF_004010195.1 Chiloscyllium plagiosum
TTGTTCTATGTTCTATGTTCTATGTTCAAACCTCCAAGAGAGACTATTCCCAATTCAGACATTCCTGAGAAGGTTTAGGTGCCGTTAGCACTGACATATGTCAATCCCCCCCCCCGGCCAATGCCACTGCCCTCGGTTTCAGGATACAAACAAAACTGCATTGGTGATCACCTGCGTCTAGATTCACACACTTTTCATTGAACAGATCTGGCGAAACTGCTGGGGAATGGGCATTCTATCTATTTTGGCTGAATAGGTTCGGGATGAACAGGGGCAATGAAGGGAAATATGTGCCGTTTTGGAAGGACTCTCCCTCAGTTGTCCACACTGAACTTGGGACCTCAAATGTAATATGCAGACATGACACAGAACTTCCAGACCACACACTGAACACACAGAACCCACACAGAAATTAAAGACCTCATATTGAAATCAGATACACCACATTCTTGTGCGTGTGTTGGTGATTCTCCACATGTGTTGGTCTGTATGTTAATATGTGTGCCGCTGTTAACGTATGTGTTTGTGCTGTGTAAGTTTGCATCTGTAGCTATTTCTGGGAAATTGTTGTTTAACGTGTGTCTATGTGTGTGTTTATGTGGAGCGGGGTGTGTTTATGTGTGCGTGGATTAGCCGCTTTCTCCATCTACTTCTTCACGGCTATGATTCCACGTATGTGTCTTTATCTGTGTTGCAATGTGCTTCAAGATGTGTGTGTCTATCTTGTGTGTGTTTGCGCATTCATGCGTGTAACAATGATTGTGTTCTATTGCGCACCTCTGTTCAATGGAGTCTCTGCAATAGAGTCATAGAGGCAGAGAGTTTTACAGAACGGAGACAGGGCTTTTGATCGAAACTGGTCCTTGCCAATGAAAACATCCAACCACGCGGAGCACAGTTCCTTGCAACTGGTCCATACACACCAATTTCCTACCCAGGTATTTGGTCAAATGACGTATACTTGTTGTTAACGCACCCACCTCAACCACTTCCACGGCAGCTCACTTCATATGCGTACAATCCTCTGTCTAAAAATCTCCTCAGTTTCCCTTTTTACCGTTTCCTCTCGAACATTAAACTAGTTCCCTGCATTCCTCGATTCGCAAAGCCTGAGAAAAATACTGAGTGCATTCCCGCTATCGAAGCTTCTCGTGGTCTTCAAGATAACTTCTCCGTGTCCTTCACTGTCATGAAAAAAACCCT
>NW_025137378.1:0-1203 GCF_004010195.1 Chiloscyllium plagiosum
TGTCACTGTAACACAGAAACACTGTAACAATATAACACTGTAACATGGAAATACTGTAACATGGAAACACTGTAACAATATAACACTGTAACACGGTAACACTAACACATTATCACTGTAACATGGTAAGGCTGTAACATGGTAACACTGTAACATGGAAACACTGTAGCAATATGACACTGTAACACGTTAACACTAACACATTATCACAGTAACATGGCAATGCTGTAACATGGTAACACGGAAACACTGTAACAATATAACACTGTAATACGGTAACACTAACACATTATCACTGTAACATGGTAACGCTGTAACACAGTATCCCTGTAACACTGTAACGTGGAAACACTGTAACAATATGACACTGTAACACGGTAACACTAACACATTAACACTGTAAAATGGTACCGCTGTAACATGGTAACACTGTAACATTTTCCCACTGTAACAATATAACACTGTAACATTGTAGCACTGTAAAATGGAAGCATTGTAACAATATCACACTGTAACATGGAAACACTGCAACACGGTATCATTGTAACACAGTATCCCTGTAACACTGTAACATGGAAACACTGTAACAATATGACACTGTAACATAGTAACACTGAAACACAGTATCCCTGAAACACTGTAACGTGGAAACACTGTAACAATATGACACTGTAACACTAACACATTAACACTGTAACATGGTAATGCTGTAACATGGTAACACTGTAACACAGAAACACTGTAACAATATGATACTGCAACACGGTAACACTAACACATTATCACTGTAACATGGTAAGACTGTAACAAGGAAACACTGTAACACAGAAACACTGTAACATTGTAGCACTGTAAAATGGAAGCATTGTAACAATATGACACTGTAACATGGAAACACTGTAACACGGTATCATTGTACACAGTATCCCTGTAACACTGTAACATGGAAACACTGTAACAATATGACACTGTAACATGGAACTACTGTAACACAGAAACACTGCAACAATATGACACGGTAACACAAACACATTATCACTGTAACATGGTAACGCTGTAACATGGTAAGACTGTAACAAGGAAACACTGTAACAATATGACACTGTAACACGGTAACACTAACACATTATCATGGTAACATGGTAACACTGTAACACTTTCCCACTGTACCAATATAACACTGCAACACAGAAACACTGTAAC
>NW_025137379.1:0-1203 GCF_004010195.1 Chiloscyllium plagiosum
GTGTCACAGTGTGTCTCAGTGAGTGTCACAGTGCTTCTCAGAGACTAAGGGTGAGTCAGAGAGTGTCACAGTCTGTCTGAAAGAGTGTCACAGTGTGTCACCGTCTGTCAGAGAGTGTAACAGAGTGCTTCAGATGTGTTGGAATGTGTCACAGTATGTCATAGATAGTGTCAGAGAGTGTCACAGTGTGTCTTAGAGGGTGTCACAGTGTGTTGGAGAGTGTCAGAGAGTGTCACAATGTGTCTCTGCCTGTGTCAGAGAGTGTGAAAATGTGTTTCACATAGTGTCAGAGAGTATCACAATCTGTCAGAGAGTGTCATAGTGTGTCTCTACCTGTGCCAGAGATTGTCACAGTGTGTTTCAGAAAGTGTCAGAGAGTGTCACAATGTGTCTCCGAGAGTTTCACAGTCTCTCAGAGAGTGTTTCAGTGTGTCACAGTCTGTCAGAGAGTGTCAAAGTGTGTCTCCGCCTGTGTCAGAGAGTGTCACAATGTTTTTCAGAGAGTGTCAGAGAGTGTCACAGTGTGTCTCTACCTGTGCCAGAGAGTGTCACAGTGCCACAGTGCATCTCAAAGTGTCAGAGAGAGTGTGACAGTGTGTCTGAGAGAGTGTCAGAGAAAGACAGAGAGTGACACAGTGTGTCGAAGAGAGTTTCAGAGAGTGTCACTTTGTGTCTCAGTGAGTGTCGCAGTGTGTCTCAGAGAGTCAGAAAGAGTCAGAAAGTGTCACATTTGGTGTCAGAGAGTGTCACAGTGTGACACCGTCTGTCAGAGAGTGTCACAGAGTGTTTCAGATGTACTAGAAAGTGTCACAGTATGTCACAGAGAGTGTCACACTGTGTCTCAGAGATTGTCATAGTGTGTTGGAGAGTGTCAGAGAGTGTCACAGTGTGCCTCAGAGAGAGTCGGAGAGTGTAACGGTATGTTTCAGTGTATCACACTCTGTCAGAGAGTGTCACAGTGTCTCTCAGTGAGTGTCACAGTATGTGTCAGATAGGATGAGAGAGTGTCGCAGTGTGTTGGAGAAAGTGCCAGAGAGTGTCACAGTGTGTTTCAGTGTATCACAGTCTGTCAGAGAGTGTCACAGTGCACCTCAGAGAGTGCCATAGTGTGTTTCAGTGTATCGCAGTTTGTCAGAGAGTGTCACAGTGCGCCTCAGTGAGTGTCACAGAGTGTCAGAGAGAGTCAGAGAGAGTCAGAAAGTG
>NW_025137380.1:0-1203 GCF_004010195.1 Chiloscyllium plagiosum
GTGTCTGCATGAGCTTATTCTGGATGCTCTGGTGTTCTCCCACAATCCAAAGATGTGCATGTCAGGTAAATTGGTCATTGTTAGTTGTTCAAAGTTTTCAGGGTTGTGTTGGTTAGGTGCCTTAGTTGGGATAAATGTGTAATAATAGGATAATGGAATGGGTCTGGGTAGGTTACTTCTCGGAGGGTTGGTGTGGACTTGTTGGGTCGCATGGCTTGTTTGCTGACTGTAGGGATTGTAATTCTAAACCAGTTTGGTAATATTGATTTAGAACCAGACAAGAGACCCCAGTTTGCAATAGATCAACCAGACTGCCTCAAACTATTTTAAGAAGCTGGATGCCAAACTTTCCTTATTTTAAAGGTAGATGTGAAGTGGGAGTTCCAGATGTGATGCTACTAGTCAAACCACTCACCATTAAGCAAAGCACAACATAGTTAAAGGATTTAATGAAATTCCATCCAAAATGAAGAGGAATTTAGAATAATTTAACTATTGGAAACCAGAAGCGAATAATGGATACAGTACCTTCATCAAACGAACTCTTACAATATACCAACATCCCATCAACACATCTCTTGGAAAAATAGAACATTCAGACATACATTCAGACTTGCATACAGTTCTCCAATTCAGGAGGAAATAGCATCAAGTCAGGTTTCATAGAGAGTCGGAGTTGGGGATAAGTTACTCGGCCGTTGTTACTGCTATTTATTATAAACTCTAAAAGTGTCGTAAGTCATTTACTTGAGCCGTTTTCAGTCGGCAGTTTGGCCTTTAAGATCTCTTATTTAAAGAAAGGAGAAAATAAACTTTTTTTTAAAGTGACAGCGTTGATGTGATGTCACACACTTTAGATCCCTGACCCTTTACTTGAGGGGCTTCCGCGATCGGAAGATCACCTGAGAGGGACAAATACAGTTACAAGGACGTGTCTCATAACTTCTGAAACACCCCTGTCCATGGACCATCACGTGGAACATACCGGGAAGTGAACAACAGCCTGACACACATCGATACACTAGAGAGCCATAAACAAAGGCCAGGGAAAGAAACAGAGGGACAGAAAGATTCACATGAAAGACAGAAAGAGACAGTTAATTAACTGAAAAGATGTTGTGAAAATATGGCGAAAAAGACAGGGCAGTGGGACTAACTGGAGAAGTGAGAACCTTCGAGAGTAAAATGACAAGAATGAGAACA
>NW_025137381.1:0-1203 GCF_004010195.1 Chiloscyllium plagiosum
CATGAGACCAACACTGCAGTTGGATGACACCAGCACTGCAGGTGGATGTGACCAGCACTGCAGTTGCATGAGACCAACAATGCAGTTGGATGACACCAGTACTGCAGTTGGATGAGACCAGCACTGCAGTTGCTTGAGACCAGCACTGCAGTTGGAAGACACCAGTACTGCAGTTGGATGGGACCAGCACTGCAGTTGGATGGGACAAGCACTGCAGTTGGATGGGACCAGCACTGCAGTGGGATGGAATCAGCACTGCATTTTGATGGGACCAGCACAGCAGTTGGATGTGACCAGCACTGCAGTTAGATGAGACCAGCACTGCAGTTGGATGGGACCAGCACTGCAGTTAGATGAGACCAGCACGGCAGTTAGATGGGACCAGCATTGCAGTTGGATGAGACAGCACTGCAGTTTGATGGGACCAGCACTGCAGTTAGATGAGACCAGCACTGAGGTGGGATGGGACCAGCACTGCAGTTCGATGGGACCAGCACTGCAGTTAGATGAAACCAGCACTTCAGTTGGATGGGACCAGCACTGCAGTTGCATGAGACCAGCACTGCAGTTGGAAGACTTAGATGGGACCAGCACTGCAGTTAGATGGGACCAGCACTGCAGTTAGATGGGACCAGCACTGCAGTTAGATGGGACCAGCACTGCAGTTAGATGGGACCAGCACTGCAGTTAGATGGGACCAGCACTGCAGTTGGATGGAATCAGCACTGCAGTTAGATGGGACCAGCACTGCAGTTGGATGGGATCAGCACTGCAGTTAGATGGGACCAGCACTGCAGTTAGGTGGGACCAGCACTGCAGTTAGATGAGACCTGCACTGCAGTTGGATGGGAGCAGCACTGCAGTTAGATGGGACCAGCACAGCAGTTAGATGGGACCAGCACTGCAGTTAGATGAGACCTGCACTGCAGTTGGATGGTAGCAGCACTGCAGTTGGATGGGCCCAGCACTGCAGTTGCATGAGACCAACACTGCAGTTGAATGACACCAGTACTGCATTTAGGTGTGACCAGCACTGCAGTTGGATGGGATCAGCACTGCAGTTAGATGGGAGCAGCACTGCAGTTAGATGGGACCAGCACTGCAGTTAGATGGGACCAGCACTGCAGTTGAATGTGACCAGCACTGCAGTTAGATGGGACCAGAATTGCGGTTGGATGAGACCAGCACTGCAGTTGGATGTGA
>NW_025137382.1:0-1203 GCF_004010195.1 Chiloscyllium plagiosum
AATCCCTGTCACTGGCTGCGATCCAATCCCTGTTACTGACTGCGGTTTAGTCCCTGAAACTGACTGTGGTTGAATCCTTTCACTGACTGAGATTCAATCCCTGTCACAGACTGAGGTTCTGTCCCTGGCATTGACTGCGATTCAATCCCAGTCACTGATTGAGGCTCAAGACCTGTCACTGACTGAGGTTTAAAACATGTCACTGACTGAGATTCAATCCCTGTCACTGCCTGAGGCTCAATCCCTGTCACTATCTGAGGGTCAAACCCTGTCACTGACTAAGATTCAATCCCTGTCGCTAACTGAGATTCAAACCCTGTCACTGACTGAGGGTCAATCCCAGTTACTGATTGAGATTCAATCCCTGTCACTGACTGATTCACTCACTGTCACTGACTGAGGGTAAACAACTGTCACTGTCTGAGGTTCAAACCCTGTCACTGAACGAGGGTCAATCCCTGTCACTGACTGAGGTTCAATCCCTGTCAATGTTTGTGATTTAATCCCGTTCACTGACAGACGTTTAATCACTGTCACTGACTGAGCATCAATCATCGTCACTGACTCAGGTTCAATCCCTGTCACTGACTGAGGCTCAATCCCTGTCACTGACTGAGATTCACTCACTGTCACTGACAGAGGGTAAACAACTGTCACTGTCTGAGGTTCAAACCCTGTCACTGACTGAGGGTCAATCACTGTCACTGACTGAGATTCAATCCCTGTCACTGACTGAGATTCAATCCCTGTCACTGATTGAGAGTCAGTCCCTGACACTGACTGAGATTCAATCCTGTCACTGATTGAGATTGAATCCCTGTCACTGATTGAGGCTCAAGCCCTGTCACTGACTGAGTTTTAAAACATGTCACTGAATGAGATTCAATCCCTGCCACTGACTGAGGCTCAATCCCTGTCACTATCTGAGGGTCAAACTCTGTCAGCGACAAAGATTCAATCCCTATCGCAAATTGAGATTCAAACCCTGTCACTGACTGAGGGTCAATCCCTGTCACTGATTGAGATTCAATCCCTGTCACTGACTGAGATTCATTCGCTGTCACTGACTGAGATTCAATCCCTGTCACTGAATGAGGGTCTATCCCTGTCACTGACAGAGATTCAATCCCTGTCACTGACTGAGATTCATTCACTGTCACTGACTGAGAGTCAATCCAAGTCACTGACTGAGATTCAATCCCT
>NW_025137383.1:0-1203 GCF_004010195.1 Chiloscyllium plagiosum
CACTTTGATATATAACAGCTTTCACTTTGATATTTTACTCCCATCAATGTTTGCTGCTCCTTGGTGTTTTTGCGCTCCACCTTGCTTGATTAGATTAGATAACATTACATTACATTACAGTGTGGAAACAGGCTCTTCAGCCCAACAAGTCCACACTGCCCCGCCGAAGCGAAACCCACCCATACCCCTACATTTACCCCTTACCTAACACTACGGGCAGTTTAGCATGGCCAATTTACCTGACCTGCACATCGTTGGACTGTGGGAGGAAACCGGAGCACCCAGAGGAAACCCACGCAGACACGGGGAGAACCTGCAAACTCCACACAGTCAATCGCCTGAGGCTAACCACTGTGCCACCGTGCCGCACACAAGATACATTGGAATGTGAGCGACGTGGGCTCTGGGGAAATGAATGGTAGAGATCATCTCACCACCTCATTTATGATCTTCTCAAACTTTAATTTCTCCAGATCTCCAATTTTGCTGATGGAGTAGAGAAGGACAATGATCTTCCAACGATGCTCTGTATTCCCCCAGAGAGCTGAGACAGCTCTGAGCTGGGTGGGAACCTTAAAGCAGGCTGGTGAAGTGTTTCTGCTGCTGTACAGGGTCTTAGTGAGATCACATCTGGAGTAATGTGTACAGATTTAATCTCTTCAATGAAGAAAGGATGTTTTAAATTGGACGCAGCTCAGAGATGGTTCCCTCAACTCATTCCTGCAATGCAGGTGCTAACTTATAATGAAAGGATGATCAGGTTGACCCAGTAGGCATTGGAGTTTACAAGAATTGAAGATGATCTTATTTGAACATAAAAGACAGAAGGATTCAACATGTGAAGTGAATTACACAGATAGTGGAGGAATCCATTCCGTTCACAGGAACAACAGGAGGATATTCAGGCCTTCAAACCTGTTACACCAAAACAGGATGAGGCTATTCAGCCCCTGGAGCCTGATATACACTGACAGAAGGAGGCCAATCAGCCACTCGAGCCTATGCTGCACCAGTATCCTGTTAAACAGCAACAGGATCAGTCCATTCAGCCTCCTCATGTCTGTAACATAGGAACTGGAATAGGTCACACATTGGCTGGAGATTGTTACACTGGGATAACAGGAGGCCATTCAGACCCACCGAGCCTATTGCAAGGGAATTGGATACGATAAAAACTACCTGAGACTTCTTTCATGAGAAAGG
>NW_025137384.1:0-1203 GCF_004010195.1 Chiloscyllium plagiosum
AGGAAATGATGTCACCCACCTTAAGAGACCAAGGCATGTCAATAGAAAGTGAGCCATACTACCAGCACTTCACCAGAGGCTCACTGATGATGTTACCTCGTATAGTGATGACACGTCTAAAACAAACCTCCAGCTCAGCGAGCAAACTTACATCCAGAACCTCAACCTGAGTTACAAATCTTTCCAAAAGTTGCTGTTTCATGTTGGGTGTTGGCTCAGTGATCTCAGTGCCTGTCAAGGGTTCTGGGTGAGTCTGCTTGCAATTAGGAATCCTCTGCAGTTTCATGGGTTTAACCAATTGACAGGGGCTGTAGGAGACTCATGATGGATGAAGGAAACAAGACATGTCTAAGACCCAATAAGAGATGATGGCTGTGTAATATTATCGCTAGACTATTAATCCTTAAACACAGGTCATGTTCTGGGGATTCAGGGTTGAAGCCTTTCCTTTGGTGTTGTAACCATACTATAGTTAACTGGGAATAACTGACATCAAGTGGAGAATTGGAGGCAGGAGAATGGGCAAGGAAAGGCATCGCTAAGGTGCTGCAATGCCACCACAGGCAGGAGGGTATCATTACAATGTGACATGTTTACATGGGAATTTTCCATTCTAATCAGAAATGCGTACACCAACACGTCTCAGATTGATGAAAACGGGATCCATCTTCCCTATTGGATCCGAGCTGGAAGTGCCGGATGTAAGGAGGGGAATAGGTGTGTCTCGTGCAGGGCCAAACAGTTGTTTCTAATGGCTCTCCCTTGCTTCTGTCCCCAGTGTTTTCAGAGTGAAATCACTGGCTTGCTTCAGGACAACTGATGCTTCAGGTATTTCTCTCTCTCCTTTGGCCAGGTTGCCCAGTATATCAAGTTTGAAATGCCAGTGCTGCAGAGTTTCATTGTCAAACTGAAGGAAGAGGAAGATCGAGAGGTGAAGAAATTAATACGCAAGTGAGTTCTTGTCTCGGTCTGTTTCACATTTTTTGTTAGTTTCAATTGTTGGGCCGAGGGAAGAGTGGGACACGAAGGGAGTCCAGGTCAGAGAACTAACACCTGAACCGCGACGACTTGAACTTTGGTCAGAGCTCTGAACATTGGGTTAATTGAGAGAATTACTCAGTAATTTGTAATACATCTCCCTGACGTTACCTCTTTGAATGTGTTTGTAACAGCAGCATGACTCGTTTACATAGGAAATTGTAA
>NW_025137385.1:0-1203 GCF_004010195.1 Chiloscyllium plagiosum
TCTCACGCTTTGCAGACACATACATGTCACCAGGGTACAACTCTCCTAAAACTGGGAGTTTCTCCCTTCGAGCCTTCTGAGGAACATTTTTCTGACCTCGGTAAAAACTCGGAAAACTGTTCGGCCAAAAAAAACAGATGGTGTGGGAACAGCTGTTCCTCTGTTCCTGAGTCGTGGGAGAACAGCAACCTCTCAGTGATGAGCTGTACGCACTGACGAACGTCGCCACAGAGCGTCAATGACGTCAATGATCCTCGAATGCAAGCTGCATCCTGCTCCTCCCATATTGACAATCGTCCTTAATTAGCGTTACTTTTCCGAAATAAATACTGTTAAGTTCACGGTGAAGACATGGGAATAGTCTGATCCCACACTCTACATTCACACCTATCACACTGCAAACCAGTTATCCTCCTACGTTGATCGTCTCACTTTCAGCCTTTCAGTGTCCTATCTGTTCCCGTGTTTTCTAATTGCCCCGGAGCTGAGATGAGATTTGACATCCTGACTTGCAGGAACGTGGATCCATCAATATCACAGATCAATTCATATCTGGAGAACATCAGAGTCAAAGTAACGGCCTCCGAAAGAATGGAAAAATTTCTAAACTTTTAAAGTGACAACATTTTCCCAGAAACTTTTCACAATCCTCTGTTTTGCACCATGTACAGAGATATATTAACCTCCTTTGTCAAGAGATTCCAGACTCTGGGATGTTTTGTTTGGAGCTGCCTGACCTGCTGCGCTTTTCCAGCAACATATTTTCAAACTACTCAGGACACCTGGCAGTGGAGATTAGTGTCAAGTTGATCTTCATCAATGCGTATCGTGAGTTGTCTGTCCTCTATAATGTTTCCTACAGTCACGACGTGCAACATTGTTTGTCCAATTTTGTACTGCATATGGTGAATATTGGGTCCTTTTTGGTGAGTTGTTGTCAAACGGGGCTTTCGGTTTATGCTGTCTCATAACTCCAAGTGGTCAGAGGAGTTTGGCTTTACGTGCTGTAACATTTTTTTTTACCTATACTGAGGCGTACTAGGTGTCTTGGGTAATGGCATGTCCTCCTTGTGTTGATTTTGGCAATGAATCTGCGGAAATATCTATTGTTGCAAAATATTACTGGAGGATCCAGTAAACAACACAACCAGCTGGTCCGATTAGCAATGTAGAGTGATGTCGAGGACAACAAATTCGACTTGT
>NW_025137386.1:0-1203 GCF_004010195.1 Chiloscyllium plagiosum
TGTTACCGTACAGACATCGCTGTGGGAATGTTACTGTATGGGCGTCAATGTGGGAATGTTACTGTCTGGATGTTACTGTGGAATGTTACCGTACGGACATTTTTTGTGGGAATGTTACTGTATGGGCGTCAATGTGGGAATGTTACCGTATGGACATTACTGTAGGAATGTTACCATAAGGATATCGCTGTGGGAATGTTACCGTACGGATATTACTGTGGGAATGTTACCGTATGGATATTACCACATGGCCAATACTGTGGGAATGTTACTGTACGGACATTATTGTGGGAATGTTACCGTACGGACATCGCTGTGGGAATGTTACTGTACGGACATCGCTGTGGGAATGTTACCGCACGGATGTCACTGTGGGAATGTTCCCGTCCGGACATAACTGTGGGAATGTTACTGTATGGATGTTACAGCGGGAATGTTACTGTATGGACATCAATGTGGGAATGTTACCGTACGAATATTACTGTGGGAATATTACCATACGGACGTAACCATGGGAATGTTACTGTATTGACATTACTGTGGGAATATTACCGTACAGACATTACTGTGGGAATGTTACCGTACGTACGTCACTGTGGGAATGTTCTGTACGGACCTCACTGTGGAAATTTTACTGTATGGACATTACCATGGGAATGTTACCATATTGATGTTACTGTAGGAATGTTACCGTACGGGCGTTACTGTGGGAATGTTACCGTACGGACATCGCTGTGGGAATGTTACCGTATGGACATTACTGTGGGAATGTTACCAAACAGACATTACTGTGGGAATGTTACCGTACGGACGTTACTGTGGGAATGTTACTGTACGGACATTACTGTGGGAATGTTACTGTATGGTCTTTACTGTGGGAATGTTACCGTACGGACATTACTGTGGGAATGTTACCGTACAGATGTCACTGTGGGAATGTTCCCGTCCGGACATAACTGTGGGAATGTTACTGTATGGACGTTAAAGCGGGAATGTTACTATATGGACATCAATGTGGGAATGTTACCGTACGGATATTACCGTGGGAATGTTACGTACGGGCGTTACTGTACAGAATGTTACTGTACAGACATTACTGTGGGAATGTTACTGTACAGATGTTACTGTGGGAATGTTACTGTACGGATGTCACTGTGGGAATGTTCCCGTATGGACATTACTGTACGGAATGTTACTGTACGG
>NW_025137387.1:0-1203 GCF_004010195.1 Chiloscyllium plagiosum
TACACAGGGACTGCTGTTCACTATAATATACATACAGGGACTGCTGTTCTCTTTGATACACACAGGGACTGCTGTGCACTATAATATACACAGGGATTGCTGTTCTCCTTAATATACGCAGGGACTGCTGTTCACTATAGTACACACAGGGACTGCTGTTCACTCTAATATACACAGGGACTGCTGTTCACAATAATATACCCAGGGACTGCTGTTCACTATAATAGACACAGGGACTGCTGTTCACTATAATGCACTCAGGGACTGCTGTTCCCTATAATATACACAGGGACTGCTGTTCTCTATAATATACACAGGGACTGCTGTTCTATATAATTCACTCAGGGACTGCTGTTGTCTATAATATACACAGCGACTGGTGTTCTATATAATACACACAGGATCTGCTGTTCTCTATAATACACACAGGGACTGCTGTTCTCTATAATACACACAGGGACGTCTGTTTTCTATAATATACACAGGGACTGCTGTTCTCTTTAATATACACAGGGACTACTGTTCTCTATAATACACACAGGGACTGCTGTTCCCTTTAATACACACAGGGACTGCTGTTCTCTATAATGTACTCAGGTAGTGCTGTTCTCTATAATACACACAGGGACTGCTGTTCTCTATAATACACACAGGGACTGCTGTTCTCTATAATGTACTCAGGGACTGCTGTTCACTATATTACACAGAGGGACTGCTGTTCTCTATAATACACACAGGGACTGCTGTTCACTATAATATACACAGGGACTGCTGTTCACTATAATGTACTCAGGGACTGCTGTTCTGTATAGTATACACAGGGACTGCTGTTCTCTTTAATATACACAGGGATTACTGTTCACTATATTATACACAGGGACTGCTGTTCACTATAATACACACAAGGACTGCTGTTCACTTTCATGCACCCAGGGACTGCTGTTCCTGATAATACACACAGGGACTGCTGTTCACTATAATATACACAGGGACTGCTGTTCTCTTTAATATACACAGGGACTACTGTACACTATAATATACCCGGGGACTGCTGTTCACTATAATACACACAGGGACTGCTGTTCTCTATAATACACACAGGGACTGCTGTTCACTATAATACACACAGGGACTGCTGTTCTCTATAATACACACAGGGACTGCTGTTCACTATAATACACACAGGGACTGCTATTCCCTATA
>NW_025137388.1:0-1203 GCF_004010195.1 Chiloscyllium plagiosum
AGTTGAGATGATCGCTTAAACCTATTCCTGGAAAAGGTTCCTTGAAACTTCTCTCACAATTCTAAAATATCGATGGGAAATCAGTTCTACAGAGACTAGAGAGCACATCCCACAAGCTACATATTTGATAGATCTCTCCACAATGTGATGACGTTTATGATGAACTGTCCCCAGGAACGTTTATAATGATTAATGTCTTTATTCAGTGTGAACACGTTGAACACGCGCAAGTATTCAACACCTTCTGCAGCACTTCCCGCAGTCATGGCATTTAGAAAGTCCTGTTAATATGGCGAGAAAGGTGATGAGTCATCCGGTCGCTCGGACTTTGCAGCACTGTCCCACAGATTTGGAATTGGAAAGGTCTCTACTCCGGGTGAGCACGTGGGTCAGACGTCAGGTCTCTATATGTCTTAATGGACTCTTATTTATGTGGGCATATTTCTCAGAGATGAAACACATAGAGGCTTGATAACATTTTCCAAAGTCCGGAGAGAGAAAAGGTTTCTCATTAGTATGAGCGTCGTGTTCGGTTCTCCAATCGCTGGACGTTTTAAAGCATTTTCCGCAGTTCATACACTGAAATCGTTTCTCATCATTTTGAACAAGCAGGTGTCGCAGCAGGTCAGAGACAGAGTGAATCCCTTCCCACTCTCTGAGCAGGTGAATGGCTTGTTCCTGGTATCATTGCGTCCATGGGAATTCAGCTCTGACAGGGAAATGAATCCCTACATTTCCACAGTCATTCCTCACTATGACTGCAATTGAGGTGTGTAAGTCTGATGACAGGAAAAAACCTGGTCCACACGCACAATAGGTGAACGACTTATCTCACACTATTACCAGAGCTTTTTCCTTTCATGTTCGAAATCTGATCAAGTTGTATTTGGGATAGAATTCGTGGCTCCATCAGATTATGGTGGAGAGGTTGACTTCTAAATCTACCCCTTCTAATATCCTGCGAAATTGATGTGATCCCAAAATGAGAGTGTGAAACCGTCTTTCAAAAGACTCTACAATCTTTCTGAAGATATGGTTTGAAGGTAAGGGATTTTCGACACTAAGAATGTGACCAGAATTTTGTCAGAATCTTTCATGCACACAACTTCCATCACAGAGAACGAGCAGGTCAGCAGTGGATAGGAACACGATCGCCTCCGTGTTCCTTCAAGGTCAAACATTGTCCTGACATGCCTGACATAC
>NW_025137389.1:0-1203 GCF_004010195.1 Chiloscyllium plagiosum
TGCACGAGGCTGAGCTAGATTTTTGGTGCTATCGTATTGGCGCCATCTCATTAACCACCCACCCCACCCCATGGTGCCCCTCTCATTCGATACCAGCCCGATTCTCCCACCCATCAAAGTTGGAGATAATCACCATCACCCGCATGCCCTTGGTATTCCGTGATCTTTGGCACTGGTGCCATCTTTAAAAGGCCAATGGGTATATGGTTGAGCTTTCTCAGGTTGGCACTGCACTGCAGAATTTATCCTGACCATGGCAGATAAAGGGGAATTATACCATGGTTTGTCGACAGAGACACGGAGGTTCTGGTGGATGGGCTGGGCAAGTACAGAGGGTGACCATTCTCTTCCCAGCGGGGGCCACACCACTAGACACAGCGAGCATGGTCTGGGCTCTACACCCAGCATGCAACACCATCTCTCTCTCCCTCTCTCTCTTTTTCTTTACTCTCTACTATATCTCCCTCACTAATAGCATTGGATGGATACAACACTGTTGACTGACTTCCTCTGGACACGCCACCAGCTCCCCCCACCCCCCGCCACCCACATCAGCACTAACAGCAGGGTCACCCAATCCCACTCTCACTCCATCCTTCACCGTCTCCTATTCCAGGACATACAGCTTGGAATAGGACACAAAGAGTGAAGCTGGGTGGTGAAGTGTCCGATATCCATTTCCCCCACCCCACCCACTTACCTGTGTGTCTGTATTTGACTCTGTGGCTATCTATACGTGGGTGCAGGTCTGACAGTCTCTGTGGTGTTTAAAATGACAATCTCTCCATCAGCTAGCCTCCTCACCCTACTGCACTGACAGCGGCAGAGGATGAAAACCTTCAAGGATTCAGTCTGGGAGGGAGAGAGGGCAGCAGCTCACAGCACCATCCAAACTGGCAACACCATCAACACGTACAACTTTCCCCAACCCCCTCCACACCCCCACACACCCACATACACTCACACACAATGCTGGGAGGTGGAGGGTTGCAACTATATTTAGCCCCATCAGTATAGAAATGCTCGCCTCCGAGTGAACCATTTTGTCAGGAGATTAGATGAATTGATTTCTCATTCTGTGACTTGAAATGCTTAAAAATTATGTGATAAAGTATTGAAAAGTCCCACAAAAGGTCCAGTAATCTTGGTAATGACACAGGAACAACATCGTTTAGTATCAGACAAAACTGCTCTGTGCTTCCA
>NW_025137390.1:0-1203 GCF_004010195.1 Chiloscyllium plagiosum
ATTACAAAAGAAAAAGTGCTAGAAAAGCTAAAATGTCTTAAAATTGATAAATCTCCTGGCCCCGATGGGCTACATCCTAGAGTTCTGAGGGAGGTGGCTGAGGAAATAGCGGAGGCATTGGTTAAGATCTTTCAAAAGTCACTGAAGTCAGGGAAAGTCCCAGATGATTGGAAGATCGCTGTTGTAACCCCCTTGTTCAAGAAAGGATCAAAACAAAAGATGGAAAATTATAGGCCAATTAGCCTAACCTCGGTTGTTGGCAAAATTCTAGAATCCATCATTAAGGATGAGGTTTCTAAATTCTTGGAAGAGCAGAGTCGGATTAGAACAAGACATCATGGATTTAGTAAGGGGAGGTCATGCCTGACAAACCTGTTGGAGTTCTTTGAAGAGGTGACAAGTAGGTTAGACTGGGGAAACCCAGTGGATGTGGTATTCCTAGACTTCCAAAAGGCCTTTGATAAGGTGTCACACGGGAGGCTACTGAGCAAGGTGAGGGCCCATGGTATTCGAGGTGAGCTACTGGTATGGATTAAGGATTGGCTGTCTGACAGAAGGCAGAGAGTTGGGATAAAAGGTTCTTTTTCGGAATGGCAGCCAGTGCCAAAGGTGTCCCGCAGGGTTCAGTGTTGGGGCCAGAGCTGTTCACATTATATATTAATGATCTGGATGAAAGGACTGGGGGCATTCTAGCGAAGTTTGCCAATGATACAAAGTTAGGTGGACAGGCAGGTAGTACTGAGGAAGTGGGGAGGCTGCAGAAGGATCTAGACAGTTTGGAAGAGTGGTCCAGGAAAAGGCTGATGGAATTCAATGTGAGCAAATGCGAGGTCTTGCTCTTTTGAAAAAAGAGTACAAGCATGGACTACTTTCTAAACGGTGAGAAAATTCGTAAAGCCAAAGTACAGAGGGATCTGGGAGTGCTAGTTGAGGATTCTCTAAAGGTAAACATGCAGGTTGAGTCCGTAATTAAGAAAGCGAATGCAATGTTGTCAATTATCTCAAGAGGGTTGGAATATAAAAGCACCGTTTTGCTACTGAGACTTTATAAAGCTCTGGTTAGACCCCATTTGGAGTACTGTGTCCAGTTTTGGTCCCCACACCTCAGGAAGGACATACTGGCACTGGAGCGTGTCCAGCGGAGATTCACACGGATGATCCCTGGAATGATAGGTTTAACATATGAGGAACAGCTGAGGATCC
>NW_025137391.1:0-1203 GCF_004010195.1 Chiloscyllium plagiosum
TTTCACTGTTTCTTAATTTTCCCAGATGCACTGTGGTGTCAGTTTCTTTCTATCCCCCTCTCACTCTCTCTCCTGCACTGACCTCTGCATATGCTTCCTTTGACTGTTCTTCTCCTGTTTAAAACTGCTGGTGTTTTGACCTCTTTTCCCCAAAGTTCCAAAATAATGCAACAGCATATAAAACAGTAATTGCTGCTCCTGGAATTCGAGGAAATCACAATTCTGTAGGACAGCAGACAGCTATAGCGCCTGGAGAACGTTTCAGTGATACCATGTTCTCGAGGGACTTCTGCAAGGGGCACAAATGGGCAGGTTGGTGCGGGCTGGAGGATGTTACAGAGAAACAGTGGGCTCGACATATTGGAAAAATGTAGAGAAATAGCGATTATAGTAGTGACTGAAGTAGAAGGTTTTTGAGGTTGTGTATGTTTTTGAGACTGGAGTAATTTACAGAGCCAGGGAGTACAAATAGCATTGGAGTACGTTTCATATATACGGCGGGACTGTGGGGATAGGAGGTTAAAGAGAGAGGGATTGTCCAGGGAATTGGAAGCATTCAAGGCGCTGGAGCAGATGAGGTGGAGCGAAAGGTATTTTTTCTTGCTGTGTGACTCTGTGACATGAACACAGAGAGTCCTGAAGATGGAATAGAGAACAGAAAGATCTAATGTTTTCTACCACCTTCAAAATGGAAACATTCATTCACCTCTCTTTCTTGATCCACACTAAGACAGCACATGCCTGGATTCATAACCGTGAGTTTCCTAGGCTGTCTCAGAAAGGATCAGTATCACAAACTGTAGAAAAATCCTCTTAAAAGAGGGTAGCATTTCAGCCTGGGATGTTTACGCTCTGTGTCCACCCTTCAGCACGATATCTATGTCATGTCTTGAGGGCTGAATTAACTAGTCCTTTAAATGCTCTCTGTTCTGTTATCTGTGAGCGATCATATCACGCTGCAGGATTTATTGAAGACTCCACATCTCCCTGCCCTTTTCTCTGTGGCTGCTAAACTATCTTCAATGTGATGATGGACGGGACAGTAGTTAGGAATACTGCTGCTTCAGGAAATTCCTGAATGCCCACAGGGGAAAAACTCAAAATAGACTGGTGCAATGAGTGGGACAGATGTAGAATGGCATTGAGTCCCACCGAGATCTGGACATTCCGAGTCTTTAAATGTGGCCTGTGCTGCCTCATAGC
>NW_025137392.1:0-1203 GCF_004010195.1 Chiloscyllium plagiosum
GCTACTCGGTGTCAGCAACGCACTGCGCATGTTTCACGGTGTCAGCAAACTATTACGCATGCTCACGCAACAAGCGGAAACACTCCGTGACCTTGTTTTGATGGACCAATGAGTAGCTCTGGAGGACCGGATGTAGACTGGTCCTCCTGCCAATCACAGCAAACCCATCGTCTGGATGCGGAAGTAGGACCATGTGCTTCTGAGGTTGTTGCTGCTCCTCTCTCTCTGAATGAAGATTGAGCTTCACCCCAGACTGCAACTTCCTTCCTCTCTCCAACATCTGTGAGTTCAACACACTCTTTTCTAACCCCCTTTTCCATTCCGGGGTTGAGCTGTTGACTTGCAGGAACTAAAGGGAAACGGAGTGAATCCAGGGAGGGGACAGAATCTGGGAAAGTTAGTCAAGGTCTTTTTTTCAATGGCAAATACAGGAGAATTGACATTTCAGGCTCGAGCCTTTCATCAGCAATGATGTGTGGATGAACAAAGGGGCCTCTGCGTCCTTCTAATCCAGTCAATGCAAGTTGTCAGACAGGTGCAGCAAGTAGTGAGCAAGGCAAGTGGTATATTAACAAGAGGAATTGAGATCAGAAGTGGGGACGCCTTCCTGCAGTTTGGGCGTAATTGAATATATCCAAGGCTGAGTTCATCTGATTTTTGAAGAACAAAGAAGTGATGATTACGGGGGAGGCAAGACCAGTGCAGATCACTTACGATGCTGGCTATGTTCTCAAACTAAACTGGACCCACCTGCCTGTGTTTAACCTATATCCCTCTGAACCTTTTATATTGGAGTCATAGAGATGGACAGCACAGAAACAGACCCTTTGGTCCAATTTGTCCATGCCTATCAGTTATCCGAATCTAGTCTATTTGCCAGCCCTGGGCCATATCCCTCGAACCCCTTCTATTATAGACCAATCCAAATGCCTCTTAAATTCTGTAATTATACCAGTCTCCACCACTTCCTCTGGCTGGTCATTTCATATATGCACTACTGTGTGAAAATGCTCCCCTTTGAGCTCTTTTATGTCTTTCCCCGTTCGCCCAACTACCCCACCCCAGGGAGAAGACTTCGTCTATTTACCCTATCCATGCCTCTCATGACTTTATAAACCTCTAAGGTCATCCCTCAGCCTCCAACGCTCCAGGGAAATAGCCGCAGCCTCTTCAGCCTCTCCCGAGAGCTATTTTTTTCAAATC
>NW_025137393.1:0-1203 GCF_004010195.1 Chiloscyllium plagiosum
TGTCACAGTATGTCACAGTCTGTCAGAGAGTGTTACAGTGTGTCTCAGAGAGTGTGCTATAGGATCAGAGAGTTTCACGGTGTGTGTCAGAGAGACAGGGAGAGTCAGAAAGTGTCACAGTCTGTTTCTGAGAGTGTAACAGTGTGTTTCAGAGTGAGTCTGCGAGTGTCACAGTGTCTCAGAGAGTGTCACAGTGCCTTACAGAGAGAGTCAGAGTGTCACAGTGTGTCTCAGAGAGTGTCAAATTGGATCAGAGAGTGTCACAGTGAGTCTCAAAGAGTGTCACAGTGTGGTTCAGAGATAGTCAGAGAGTGTCACAATGTATCTCAGAGAGTGTTAATAGGATCAGAGAGTGTCATAGTGCGTCTCAAAGTGTCAGCGAGAGTCAGAGAGTGTCACAGTGTGTCTCAGAGAGTGTCACAGTGTGGTTCAGAGATAGTCAGAGAGTGTCACAATGTATCTCAGAGAGTGTCAATAGGATCAGAGAGTGTCATAGTGCGTCTCAAAGTGTCAGCGAGAGTCAGAGAGTGTCACAGTGTTTATAAGCGCGTGTCGCAGAGTGTCACAGTGCTTTTCAGAGAGCGTCAGAGAGTGTCACAGCGTGTCTCAGAGTGTGTTGGATAGGATCAGAGAGTGTACCGGTAAGTGTTAAATTGTCAGAGAGGGTCCCGCTGTGTCGCAGAGTTTGTCACAGTCTGTCAGAGATTGTCACAGTGTGTTTCAAAGGATGTCACAGTGTGTCTCAAAATGTTTTGGATAGGATCAGACAGTGTCACTCTCTGGCCAGAGAGTGTCACAGTGTGTCTCAGCGTGTGTCAGTGTCGCAGTGTGTTAGAAAAAGTGCCAGAGACTGTCGCAGTGTGTCTCAGAGAGTATCGGATAGGATCAGAGAGTGTCACTTTGCAACTCAAATTGTCAGAGAGAGTCAGAGGGTGTTACAGTGTGTCTGAGAGAGTGTCAGAGAAAGTCATGGAGTGTTACGGTGTGTCTGAGAGAGTGTCAGAGAGAGTCAGAGAGTCAGAGAGTGTCACAGTGTGTCTTAAGAGTTTCAGAGAGAGTCAGAAAGTGTCAGATTGTGTCTCAGTGAGTGCCCCAGTGTGTCTCAGAGAGTGTCACAGTGTGTCTCAGAATGTTTTGGATAGGATCAGACAGTATCACAGTGCGTGTCATATTCTCGGAGAGCGTCCCGCTGTGTCACAGTGT
>NW_025137394.1:0-1203 GCF_004010195.1 Chiloscyllium plagiosum
AATGTGGTTATGATTAAGTAATGTAACTACAAAGACATGCGGGCGTTGCTGGCCAGAGTTAATTGGAAGGGGAGCTGAGCAGGTAAGACCATAGAGCAGCAATGGGAGGATGTTCTGGGGATAATTCGGAAGATAATACCAGAAATGCAACCCCAATAACTTGAAACATACCCATGGCAGGACAAGGCAGCCACGAGTGATAAGGCATCAAACGAAAAGAGAAAACATACAATGTGGTGAAGATGATTGGGAATCCAGAGAATTAATTGGCCCTGAAACCACATAACGCTGGCATCACTGACACTACAGAGCTCTTAGTCATGGTCAGGGAAAAAGACAGAGGAAAAACATTCACTTTAAACACAAAAGATAGTATTTCTCAAGGAAAAAGATTCAGGTGAATTAAATATTTGAATTAAGATCAGTTAAATGCTTTTGCGGAATGTGTCAGATTGGAAGCAAGACCCGGGGAGAGAGACCGTCGGCAGAATGAGAGTTTGAAAATGGAAGTATTTCCACATCAGAAACCAGGTTAGGTCACTGAGTGCAGGGCTGATGGGCGAATGGGTCTTTTTGAGAATTGGGGAACAGACAGCAGAATTGCACTGCAGATATTGCAGCTGGAAACTGCGTATTCATGTAGTGCTGTAGACCACAGCAGCAGGAGAAGCAGACCTGCATTCAATCACAACCTGAAACTTTTTGCCAGGGTAACACCTCAGTCTGTCATTACCATTAACACCATCTATGGCTCAGTGACGAGTGTGGGTGAACATGTCAGAGTCAGAATCACATGAACTTTAACCTGATGCTAACTCATTAAAGCTACTAGACTTGACCAACAGATCTGATCGAAGCCCTGCAGTCCTGTCACGTTCAGTCATAAATGATAATGGACGATTAAACAAATTACTGGAGGAGAGGGCTCCACAAACATTCCCATCCTAAATAATGGAACATACCTGCACATCAGTGTAAAAGAGAAGGATGTTTTATCTGCACCATCTGTCAGAAGTGTTGAGTTGATGATACACCTCACCCTCATCATGATGCCCACAAAATCACAGATGCCAGTCTTCAACCAATTTGATTCCCTGCACGTGACATGAAGAAACAGGTGAACACAGTAGATCTGACACAGACAATGGGCCCTGACTCCATTCCTGCAATGGACTGAAGACTTGTGCTGCACAACAAGCCGTG
>NW_025137395.1:0-1203 GCF_004010195.1 Chiloscyllium plagiosum
TCACAGCCTTCTGGGGCAGTGAATTCCATAGATGCACCACTCTCGGTCTGAAGAAGTTCTCCTTATCTCTGGTCCAAAAGGTCTTCCCTTTACTTGAAGGCTGAGCCCTCGGGTCCTCTTTCTCCTACCAATGGAAACATTTTCCCAACATCCATTCTGTCTAAGCTGTTCAGTATGCTGTAGGTTTCAATTAGTTCCCTTGTCATCTTCTAAACTCCATTGAGTATAGACCCAGAGTCCTCAAATGATCTTCATATGTTAAGCTTTTCAATCCTGGGACCTTTCTCATCAACCTCCT
Source organism: Chiloscyllium plagiosum (assembly GCF_004010195.1). NCBI lineage: Eukaryota > Metazoa > Chordata > Chondrichthyes > Orectolobiformes > Hemiscylliidae > Chiloscyllium > Chiloscyllium plagiosum. The sequence goes on from NW_025137395.1 coordinate 299, forward strand.
CTGAACATGTTCCAGGGTCAGTACATCCTTCCTGAGATATGGAGCCACAACTGTGTACAGTACACCAATTGTGGCCTGACTGGACGCTGAAAGATCCTCAGAAGTACATCCCTGCTTTTATATTCAAGTCCTGTGAAAATAAATGCCATTGTTGCATTTGCCTTCCTAACTACTGACTCAAACTGTAAGTTTACCTTGAGAGAATCCTGGGCTAGAAGTCCCAAGTCTCTTTGCTCTTCGGATTTCTGAATTTGCTCCCCATAATCCTTCTGTTCCAGGATAGCACCAGAGACTTCCAGACACACTGATTTGTATTCCGGGATATCCAGAGATCTCAAGAACTACCAGTATCTCAGGAGGAATCGTTATTCTGGGAGGACGCAGAGAGGAGCGTGGTGTGCACCTGTAAACTCCAGAACTTCCCAAACTTCACGAATCAACAATAACTCTTTCTGGACCAAGAAACGAAAGGGCCGACGAGAAACTGTGACACTACAGGAAGTGAAATTAGGCCATTCAGCCCATTGAGTCTGCTCCACCATTCACTCATTCTTGAGTATCAAGGGGCTCAAAGGTTACAGGGAGAATGGGGTTAAGAAACATATCAGCCATGATTGAATGGCAGAGCAGATTCAATACGATAAATGGCTTAATTTCTGCTAGTTAACATCCATGGGAACAAGAAGGCAACACAATAAGTTGTTTCTTGGGACAGGCAAGATAATTTTGTTTAATAATAGTGTGACAAAAGGACAATTAATTCTGCCTGTAGAAGGAAAGCCTTGACATAGAGGGGTTAATTGTAGGGCAGGCTGTTTCAAACAGACAGCTAATCCTCAAGGATAAGAAGGTAAGCTACAGACGTGAGGTCTCCAGCAATGTCAGGTGATGTTAGAGTCTTAAAA
>NW_025137396.1:0-1203 GCF_004010195.1 Chiloscyllium plagiosum
GATCAACGAGAGTGAGATCAACGAGAGTGAGATTAACGAGAGTGAGATCAGTGAGAGAGAGATCAGTGAGAATGCGATCAGTGAGAGTGAGATCAATGAGACTGAGATCAGTGAGAGTGAGATCAGTGAGAGTGAGATCAGTGAGAGTGAGATCAGCGAGAGAGATTCAGCGAGAGAGAGATCAGTGATAGTGAGATCAACGAGAGTGAGATCAGTGAGAATGAGATCAGCAGTGAGAGTGAGATCAGTGAGCGTGAGATCAGTGAGAGTGAGATCAGCGAGAGAGATTCAGCGAGAGAGAGATCAGTGATAGTGAGATCAACGAGAGTGAGATCATTGAGAATGAGATCAGCGAGAGAGAGATCAGTGAGAGTGCGATCAACGAGAGTGAGATCAGCCAGCGAGATCAGTTTGGGTGAGATCAGTGAGAAAAGAGATCAGAGAGAATGAGATCAGTGGGAGTGAGATCAGTGAGAGAGAGAGATCAGTGAGAGAGAAATCAATGAAATTGAGATCAGTGAGAGAGAGATCAGTGAGAGTGAGATCAGTGAGAAAAGAGATCATAGAGAGTGAGATCAGTGAGAGTGAGATCAGTGAGAGAGATCAGTGAGAGTGAGATCAGTGAGAGTGAGATCAGTGAGATTGAGATCGGAGAGAGTGAGATCAGTGAGAGTGAGATCAACGAGAGAGAGAGATCAGTGAGAGTGATATCAATGAGATTGAGATCAGTGAGAGAGAGATCGGCGAGAGTGTGTTCAGTGAGAGAGAGATCAGTGAGAGAGAGATCAGTGAGAGAGAGATCAGTGAGAGAGACATCAATGAGATTGAGATCAGTGAGAGTGAAAACTATGAGAGTGAGATCAGCGACAGTGTGATCAGTGAGAGTGAGAGAGATCAGTGAGAGAGAGATCAATGAAATTGAGATCAGTGAGCGTGAGATCAGTGAGAGTGAGATCAGTGAGCGTGAGATCAGTGAGAGTGAGATCAACGAGAGTGAGATCAACGAGAGTGAGATCAGTGAGAGAGAGATCTGAGAGAGTGAGGTCAGTGAGAGTGAGATCAGCGAGAGAGAGATCAGTGAGAATGCGATCAGTGAGAGTGAGATCAACGAGAGTGAGATCAGCGAGAGAGATCAGTGTGGGTGAGATCAGTGAGAAAAGTGATCAGTGAGAGCGAGATCAGTGAGAGTGAGATCAGCGAGGT
>NW_025137397.1:0-1203 GCF_004010195.1 Chiloscyllium plagiosum
AAAGTCTCAGCTTTTCCGGCCTCTCATTGTCATTGTCATACAGTGTGGAAACAGACCTTTCAGTCCAACTTGTCCATGCTAACCAGATATCCTAAACTGACCTCATCCCATTTGCCAGCATTTGGCTTACATCCCTCGAAACCCTTCCTATCCATGTACCCATACCAATGTGTTTTAAATGCTGTAATTGTATCTGCCACCAACACTTTCTCTGGCAGCTCGATCCATACACATGCCACCCTCTGTGTGACAAGTTACCCCTCAGGTCCCTTTTGAATCTTTTGCCTCTCACCTTAAACCTACGCCATCTTGTTTTGGACTCCCTTTCCCAAGGAAAAGGCCTTGGATATGCACCCTGTCCATGCCCCTCATGGTTTTATACACATGTATAAGGCCATCCCTCAGCCTTGAATGCTGCAGGAAAAATAGCCCCAGTTTCTTCAGCCTTTCCCTTTAGCTCAAACCCTCCAATTCCTGGCCATGTCCTTGTAAATCTTTTCTGCAGCTTTTTAAGTTTAACAATATCCTTCCTAACGCAGAATGATCAGAATTGTTCACATTATTCCCAAAGTGGCCTCACCAATCTCCTATACAGCTGCACCATGATGTCCCAACTCCTGTACTCAATGCAGTGACCAATAAAGGCAAGTGTACCCAACACCTTCTTCATCAACCTGTCTCCCTGAGGCTCCACTTTCAAGGAATAATGCACCTGCATCTTCACCCCTAGGTCTCTGTGTTCAGCAACACTCCACAGGGCCCTCCCATTAACTGTATACGTCCTGCCCTGGTTTGCCTTTCCAAAATGCAACATCTCACATTTATCTAAACTGAACCCGATTTGCCACACCTCTGCCCATTGCCCCATCTGATCAATGTCCCGCTGTACCCTGAGATCATTTTCTTCACTATCTACTGTCCCGCCAATTTTGATGTCATCTACAAACTTACTGAAACTCCTATATTCACATCCAAATCATTTTTTTAAATGACAAAAGCAGTGAACCCAACACCAATGCTTGTGGCACACAGCTATTCACAGATCTCCAGTCTGAAAAACAACCCTTTACCACCACTCTCTGTCTCCCATCTTCAATCCAATTTTTTTACCCCAATGGCTCACTCCCTCTGGATCCCATATGGTCTAACCTTACTAACCAGGCTATCATTTGGAACCTTGTCAAACACTTTACTAAAGTCCAT
>NW_025137398.1:0-1204 GCF_004010195.1 Chiloscyllium plagiosum
CTTCATCAGGTGATAGTCACCTGACTAGCACCTCATGAAGGAGCGTCGCTCCGAAAGCTAGTGTGCTTCCAATTAAACCTGTTGGACCAAAACCTGGTGTTGTGTGATTTTTAACATAGTTGATCTGATAATCTTGAATTCCTTTCTGCTCAATTAGCTCGACAAAGTTTCATCATCTTTCTTATTAACTATCTGGCACAGTTTGAAAATACCCAACCACACAATCTCAACAGCGGTTCCTGGAAAATGCCACAGATTGTTTGATCCCTGAGCAAAGAAATTGCTCCTCATTCCTGAATTAAATGGGCAATATCTAATTCTGAGATTATGTCCTCTGGTTCTCTCCTGAGACCATAGGGCAAGCCACCTGCCCGTATCTACCCTGTCAAGATTCCACGAATATTGAACGTTTATAATTGTTATTATGTGATTATAGCGTTCCCCTCCTCCTCCTTTGTTTCAAGGAGAGTAATCCCAGCCTAACCAATCATTCCACGAAGTTCTACTGTATACAGAGTTAGCAGCATGCTAATAAGTCTGCACTGTCTCTTACAGCGTCCTGTAAGATTATTAAGGCATGTGAGAAATTTCGGTGAGGAAACGGGTTGAAATTTCAGGCGCAGACGGGAATTGGAACTTGAAATCAGAAAGCGATTAGAATCGGATTGACCCACAGAAGGACCAAATACAGCGAAGATAACTCTGACAAATGTGAATCTAATCATATTCGATTGAAATTCACTGTCTTCAATGTAACTGAATTACTCCGTGTAATCGTCCTGGGAGCTAGTATTTAGGAAAAATAGAACCTGACCGCCCATATAAATAAGTTGACGACAGAAAACTGTCCGTGGGTCGACTCTGTTTGTTATTAACTCAACTCCTGTCTCCGTGAAGCCTACATCGTCCGCAACGCACAATTTAGATGTTTAACAGAACTCTCTCCATTGGCCGCGGTGGGTGCAGCTTCAATGCCACTGAAGGAACTGGGCACCCTCCACGACAATGCAGTCACTTAACTGTATATTGTTCAACGCCTGAATAGTTATTCACTGAACTGCTAAGGCACAATTGCAGCAGAGCGCACCACCTAGAAGATTCACTGGAGTAAGTCATCCAGGCTTTATTGACAGAACCTTCAAAGCTCAAAAATTGTACCGAGTATAAGGGCAAGGTTGAAGATGCACTGAACCTTCACCATTTG
>NW_025137399.1:0-1204 GCF_004010195.1 Chiloscyllium plagiosum
GATGGGGATACAGTCAGTGATGGGAATACAGTCTGTGATGGGGATACAGTCAGTGATCGGGATAAAGTCAGTGATGGGAATACAGTCAGTGATGGGACACAGTTAGTGATGGGGATAAAGTCAGTTATGGGGATACAGTCAGTGATGGGGACACAATAAGTGATGGGAATACAGTCAGAGATGTGGGCACAGTCAGTGATGGTGACACAGTCAGTTATGTGGTCACAATCGGTGATGGGAATACAGTCAGTGATGGAGACACAGTCAGTGATGGGGACACAATTAGTGATGGAATACAGTCAGTGATGGGTACACGCACAGTGATGGGGAAACAGTCAATGATGCGGATACAGACAGGGATGGGGATACAGTCAGTGATGGGAATACAGTCAGTGATGGGGACACACACAGTGATGGGGATAGAGTCAGTGATGGGAATACAGTCAGTGATGGGGATACAGTCAGTGATGGGGATAAAGTCAGTGATGGGAATACAGTCAGTGATGCGGACTCAGTTATTGATGGGAATTCAGTCAGTGATGGGGACAAAGTCAGTGATGGGAATACAGTCAGCGATGGGGAGACACACAGTGATGGGGATACAGTCAGTGATGGGAATACAGTCAGCGATGGGGATACAGTCAGTGATGGGGACACACACAGTGATGGGGATAGAGTCAGTGATGGGAATACAGTCAGTGATGGGGATACAGTCAGTGATGGGGATAAAGTCAGTGATGGGAATACAGTCAGTGATGCGGACTCAGTTATTGATGGGAATTCAGTCAGTGATGGGGAAAAAGTCAGTGATGGGAATACAGTCAGTGATGGGGACACACACAGTGATGGGGATAAAGTCAGTGATGGGAATACAGTCATGGATGGGGACTCAGTTAGTGATGGGGATACAGTCAGTTATGGGGATACAGTCAGTGATGGGGACACAATCAGTGATGGGAATACACTCAGAGATGGGGGCATGGTCAGTGATGGGTCACAGTCAGTGATGGGGTCACAATCAGTGACGGAATACAGTCAGTGATGGGTACACGCACAGTGATGGGGACACAGTCAATGATGCGAATACAGTCTGTGATGAGAATACACTCAGTAATGAGAATACAGTCAGTGATGGTGAGACAGTCAGTGATGGGAGTACAGTCAGTGATGCGGACACAGTGAGTGATGGGAATACCGTCAGTGA
>NW_025137400.1:0-1204 GCF_004010195.1 Chiloscyllium plagiosum
CAGGTTTACTATGAAGTACTGAGTGAGTCAGTTTTCTTCGCAAAATTGTCAAGTATATGAACATTTACTTTCTTGCAGCTGCTTTTCTGCTACTTCTGCCATTTGTTTTAGCCAGGCTGATGGAAGTAGTAGACCAAATGAGGCAATGGTTGCTCCAATACTTAACAGCTCCTGTCAAAATGTGAATGATTGAACATCCTGAGGTCCCTTACTTGGATCATGATATAGTCAAACAGATGTCCATATCTGAAGCGAGTGTGTTGCCATGGATTTTAGATTTGCCTTTGATGAAATAGTGTGTCTCGTTTGACCAGACAATGTTGTCAGCATTACCATTAGTGCAAATTTGTATTGAGGCTTGGCATTGGAGTGAAGATGTTGGTTATGGGATGAGAAAGTTTTTCTGGAAAGCATTAAAAGAATTAAGTATGTAGATAACCAGGGCATGGAAGAGGGTTTCACCAGCTGGTAGACTGGGATGTAGTAGAGATGGACCATGTAATGGAGGTGGAAGAAGTTGGTCTTTGTGATTGAGAGAGAATGTAGTTCCTTTCATAATTAAAGTTAATTTTGAATCCTATGTGTTTTTGTCCATAATACAATACAATGTGTCTGACAGATTGGGTTGTATCACTCTATTTCTTCTTTTAGCTACTCCAGCAGCAGCTACATTTATTTTTCATTGATGTATACTGAAAACTTGCATTGATGTTGAGATTTTTATAAAGAGAATTTTAAAAACCTGATAATTATTTAAAATGCTTGTGGTAAGTTTTGAAAGCTTTTGCAAATGATCACTAATGAAAAGTTGACAAGTGTGTTTCTTAGAGAATGGATTGGCAGAAATTGGCACTCATAATTGGGCAAGACTTAAAATGTGATCTCTTGACAGAGGTGGTCCATATTAATAAAATTGTTGAGCTGATCAAAATTCTGAAAGATATATTTTCTTTTACACTATTGACTCAATTATAAGATCTTCTGAATCAATTTGAATTGGATATGTCATGGTTTTTCAGAGTCAAGATTAGAGTGGTGCTAGAAAAGCACAGCAGGTCAGGCAGCATCCGAGGAGCAGGAAAAATCAATGTTTTGGGCAAAAACCCCTCATCAGGAATTCATATTTAACTGACCAAACTGGACTTTTTCATTCTGGACTGTAATTTTTCAACCTAACCTACCTGGCATGCCAAACACTTGTCAA
>NW_025137401.1:0-1204 GCF_004010195.1 Chiloscyllium plagiosum
ATGAAATTGGAAGGCGAATTGTAGTGGGCACTGATTGGGAGTTCAAGTTGGTCCTTGTTGGCCTGACTGAGAGGCTCGGCGAAATGTGCCTTTTGTTTACATTTGGTCTCATTGATACAGAGAAGATCATATCAGGAGCACTGGATACAGGAAACTAGGTTGGAAGAGAGGCAGATGAACCTCTGTCTCATCTGGAAGGACTATTCGGGGCCCTGGATGGAGATGAGGAGTGGGGTAATGTGCCGGCAGGTTTAGCATCTTTTACGGTTGCAGGGGTTCAGGAAAATTCCTCACTCCACTGCTCTAAACACACTTTCCCCTAAACAAAAAGCAACAAAGACAGGGTCTCCCTTGTCCTCACCTTCCACCTCATCACTCACTGTATCCAATACATCATCCTTAAACACTTCCACCAACTCCATCCAGACCCCACCACCAAGAATATCTTCCACTCCGCACATCTGTCTGCCTTTCACAAGGACCATTCCCTTCGACAGTCCTTGGTTTCTGCCACTCTCCCCACTAACATCCCAAATCCCTGGTACGTTCCCCTGCAACAGTAAGAGATGCAAAGTCTGCCTGCACACCACCCACCTCATCTCTATCCAGGGCCCTGAACGGTCCTCCCTGAGACAGAGGTTCACCTACCTCTCGTCCAACCTAGTTTACTGTATCTGGTGCTCCTGATGTAGTCTTCTCTACATTGGTGAGACCAAAAGTAAACTAAGGACATGTTTCACTGAACATCTCAGCCAGGCCCGCAAGGGCTGATCTGACCTCCCAGTCACCGCTCACTACAATTTCCCCTTCCCATTCCCTCTTTGACATGACCTTCCTCTGTTGCCACAGTGAATCAGACCACAACATCTCATATTCCGCCCACAGCCTTAAGGACTCAACATTGAGTTCTCCAACTTCAAATGACCTCCTTTCACATCTCCTGACTCTCTTTCTAGCCATTCCTCCTCGCTTTCCTTCTTCTGACTGACCTTTCCTTCTGCTGGTTGCGAATCCTATCCGATCGAATGGATTGGTTGGAGAGGCAGGTAGAGGCAATGAAGACTTTACAAGAGCAAGGGGATGTGATGGATGGCAGTTATAGGAAGGGAGGAAGTCTCAGATTCAGTCACACAAATGGGTTGACTCCAGGAAAAGTAAGAGAAGGAGGCAAATAGTGCAGGAGTCTTCTGTGGCTATCCTCATT
>NW_025137402.1:0-1204 GCF_004010195.1 Chiloscyllium plagiosum
ATACTTCTGTTGGAATGAATGCGTCTTATCATGAAAGAAATAGAGAAATTTCCGATAAAACTCCAGGGCTGGCAACATCCAAATGCTTTATAAATTCTGTAAATGTACCAGCCTCCACCACTTCTTCTGGCAGCTCGTTCCATACATGCATCTCTTTCTGCGTGTAAAGACTGCCGCTAAGGTGCGTGTAAAACTTTTCTCCGCTCACCTTAACATGTGCTCTCTATTTGTGGCCATCCCTATGGTGGGGAAAACAAAGTTAAAAATCACACAACACCAGGTTATAGTCCAACAGGTTTAATTGGAAGCACACTAACTTTCGGAGCGATGCTCCTTCATCAGGTGATGAAGCGTCGCTCCGAAAGCCAGTGTGCTTCCAATTAAACCTGTTGGACTGTAACCTGGTATTGTGTGATTTTTAACTTTGTACACTCCAGTCCAACACCGGCATCTGCAAATCGTGGGTCAAGCAGATTGACTATTCGAACAATTCACGCACTATATCATTTTTTAAACCTCTACAAGGTCGAAATTTGACTCTAATCAGCACGAATTGATGTGTTGTCAGTAATCTCGGGCCTAAATTTTGAAACGCAATACTGAAAACTCTTCCTTCTCCATCAAATCACAATTATAAATTCATTCTAGTCACCGTGTTCAGACATATTATGATACAGCTCTGTGGCATTTGAACCTCGTCCTTTGGGCCCAGAAGAAAGGATGCTACCATCACGTGGCATTATCCCTTAAACCTGCAACATTATTCTCCTGTGTTTGTTCATTAGCCTGCACTAGCATCATGCGACATACCTCCGTAACAGGCAGGACTTGAATTCAGATATTCAGGTCTAGAGCTACGGACACTACCACACAAGTTCAGGAAATGGTATCAAATCCTGAACTCTGGGTTAGAGGCAGAGGCACTACCCATTACACAAGACCAAACGATGCCCAGATTTTGCGTCACGCTTCCAATGCCAGCTTTCATCTCGGCATGGATTCATTAAAATCTGGTTAACTTTACTGAATTACACAAAACAAATTCAAAGTATAGGCCTCAACTGTAGAATATTGAGTGCATTTGTTTAGCAACTGAGCTAAACGTTTAGAGGGTGACAATATAATCCCCGTTTTCAAGAAAGAGAAGTGGCATATTTCTGCGAATTTCAGTCGAGCCAGTCTTACGTTTGTGGCGGGAAAATGA
>NW_025137403.1:0-1204 GCF_004010195.1 Chiloscyllium plagiosum
TCACTGTTGTTCGGTGAACGTGCCCTACTACCAACACCGGTACTTTCAAACCAGTCCATCCGTTTGGATGCCAGGATGTGGGATCAGTCTTCATCTTACATATTTAACTGACTGACACAATACATTATTGGAGCACCAGTCTTAGAAAAAGGACATAGAACAGAATTGACAAAAGAAACTGCATTGCAAAAGACTAGTTGCTATGGCTTTTTGGGGCATGCATTTTATTTGATCATTCGGTTGTAGCCCGAGTATTTGTGTACAGTTCCGTAACTGACATTTTGGCAGTGATGTGATAGCACTGGAAAGACTGCAGAGTAAATTTGCCAGGATATTATCTTGTCGAAGTGATTCTTTTATAAGGAGAGATTGGACATACTGAGGTAGTTTTTCTTAGAGCAGACAAGATTGTGAGGAGATAAGATTGAGACATACAAAATAATGAGTGAAATCGGTAGGACAGACTGAAGGAAACGTATCTTCTTGATCAATCACCAGGGAGCCAAAATTTAATGTAAGTGATAGGAAGGTTTGAGTAGAGATGCAGTAAAACTTTTAACAGTCAGCTGGTGCATTAATCTGGAATGCACTGTTTGGAAGGGTTTGCAAGGCAGATACTCAAATATCCTTCAGAAGTATTCAAATGTCTTTGTGATGGAAAATGGGTTGAGGATGGTCAAGCCGTTGTTTCTGAAAAGGGAATTGACTGAAGGGATCCACGTTGCTGGCGACTTGGAACTCAATACTCATTTTGGCTTATGAATAATAGGTACAATTAGTTTGTAACTGTAATAAAAGTCAATGCTGCTCTCCAGCCAGGTAGGAGACGAACCTATAATCTCCCAAGTCGTAGCCATGTATGTGGTCCATTGCACCACTGACATCGTAGTGGAGTTTAGCTGATACACTGAAGGTGATGTGAACACGTAAATGAGCAAAAACGATCATGATTTCAAGAAGAGCAATCAGTAAAGCTAATCATCACGACTGCTTCATTCATGCCCCCATTTTGTGAAGAGTTGAGTTTTGCAAAGGAAACACATCTGACCTGCTGAAGCTTACATTCACCCGATGTCTGCTCGGCCATTCAATGGTGTCAACGTTGACTTTAAAAAAAAATCACATCCTGTGTTCAGCAGGGGAGGAGAGAAAAGGAGAGTCTCGTGGGGAGAGAGAGAATGCGTGTGGCAGGGCAGTAGAGAGA
>NW_025137404.1:0-1204 GCF_004010195.1 Chiloscyllium plagiosum
AGCAAATCTTGTAAGATCTGTCAAAAGAAAGAAATGTTAACGTTTTGAGTCTGATATGACTCCTCTTCAAAATGTTTCCTTCTCACCTTTTGCAGCAATGGTTGAGTGAACGCATCGTTAACACCAATGTTCTCCATGCTACTGAAGTGCATTGGTGAAAATTAATTCCGTATAATCTGATCTCCAATCTTCACTATGTAGGTGCAAACTGAAAGCCAGAGGCGTGACATTGACAATCTCAATTTTATTGTTTCTCTCATCATTCTAAACTGTCCGCTTCTGAAATGGCTGCATTTTGCTCTTTCAGGTCTATCCCCAACTTCGAACGGAATATATCCCAGTCCAAACGTTCCAGAAATATTTCATTCAAAGTATTGAGCGCAGGAGTTGGGGGGTCATGTTGCGGCTTTACAGGACATTGATTAGGCCACTGTTGGAATATTGCGTGCAATTCTGCTCTCCTTCCTATCGGAAAGACGTTGCGAAATGTGAAAGGGTTCAGCAAAGATTTACAACGATGTTGCCAGGGTGGGAGCATTTGAGCTATAGGAAGAGGCTGATCAGGCTGGGGCTTTTTTCCCTGGAGCGTCAGAGGCGGAGAGGTGACCTTATAGATGATTACACAATTATGAGGGACATGGATAGGGTAAATAGGCAAAGTTTTTTTCCCCCTGGGGTCGGGGAGTCCAGAATTAGAAGGCATAGGTTTAGGGCGACAGGGGAAAGTTATAAAAAAGACCAAAAGGGCAACTTTTTCACACAGAGGGTGGTACGTGTATGGAATGAGCTTCCAGAGGAAGTGGTGGAGGCTGGTACAATTGCAACATTTAAGAGGCATTTGGATGGGTATATGAATAGGAAGGGTTTGGAAGGATGTGGACTGGGTGCTGGCAGGTGGGACTAGATTGGGTTGGGATATCTGGTCAGTATGGACGCTTCGGACTGAAGGGTCTGTTTCCATGTTGTACATCTCTATGGCTCTAAATAGTTGCAGTATGTAATAGCAATTTACATTGGACACTGAAGCATGTCCAGTGACAGTCCAAATAATTGTAGTAACTAGAGTGTACATCTTTCATTGTTAAAGACATTTATATACATTAGGATCAAGGATCGACAATATTAAATGGTGCTGTGACATTATTATCAAGACAGGAAGCTAATGAACAAACATTAGTTCGGCAATAACCTGTTGCACAGGAGA
>NW_025137405.1:0-633 GCF_004010195.1 Chiloscyllium plagiosum
ACACTGATTATCAGAGAGACCCGCAGTCTGACATACTGAATATCGGACAGACCCGCAGTCTGGCACACTGATTATTGGATTAACCCGCAGTGTGACACACTGATTATCAGAGAGACCTGCAGTCTGACACACTGATTATCAGATAGACCCGCAGTCTGACATACTGAATATCGGACAGACCCGCAGTCTGACACACTGATTATCGAATCGACCTGAAGTCTGACACACTGATTATCGGACAGACCCGCAGTCTGACACACTGATTATTGGCAGATCCGCAGTCTGACACACTGATTATTGGACAGACCCCAAAGTCTGCCACATAATTATCGGACAGACCCGCAGTCTGACACACTGATTATCGGATCAACTTGAAGTCTGACACACTGATTATCGGATCGACCCACCGTCTGACATACTGATTATCGAACAGACCTGCAGTCTGACACTCTGGTTATCGGACAGACCCGCAGTCTGACACACTGGATATCGGACAGACCCGCAGTCTGGCACACTGATTATCAGACAGGCCTGCAGTCTGACACACTGATTATTGGACAGACCCGCAGTCTGACATACTGAATATCGGACAGATCCGCAGTCTGACACACTGTTTTTCAGATAGACCCGCAG
>NW_025137405.1:673-1204 GCF_004010195.1 Chiloscyllium plagiosum
ACACACTGGATATCGGACAGACCCGCAGTCTGGCACACTGATTATTGGATCAACCCGCAGTCTGACACACTGATTATTAGACAGATCCGCAGTCTGACACACTGTTTTTCAGATAGACCCGCAGTCTGACACACTGAATATCGGACAGATCCGCAGTCTGACACACTGATTATCGGTCAGACTCGCAGTCTGACACCCTGATTATCGGATACACCCTCAATCTGACACACTGATTATCGGATAGACTACCTGTTTGACACACTGATTATCAGATCGACCCGCAGTCTGACACACTGGTTATAGGATAGACCCGCATTCTGACATACTGGTTATCGGAAAGACCCGCAATCTGACACACTGATTATCGGATCGACCCGCAGTCCGACACACTGGTTATCGGACAGACCCGCAGTTTGCCACCATGATTATCGGATACACCCTCAGACTGACACACTGATTATCAGAGAGACCCACAGTCTGACACACTGGTTATAGGATAGACCTGCAGTCTGACACACTGATTATCGGACA
>NW_025137406.1:0-1204 GCF_004010195.1 Chiloscyllium plagiosum
AATTAGACATTGTTTCCTCGCACCTTCCACCCCCCACACACCCTACTTTTACACTTTTACCTGACCACAGGCTGACTTTCTCCTGGTGAAACTCACTGCTTCTGTGTCTCTAAATGTGCCTTTCCAAATATTTTGGAAACAGTTTCTCTGAGTGACAGAAAATCTGCTCCCATCATTTCTGTGTCCAACATCAATGGCTTTGAAAGCCTGACGATCAGAAATTTGCGAACTTGAAAGAATGAATTTACCAACTATTTACTCTTTCCAAACCTCAAATATTCTGGAAAACTTCCATTCGTTTTTCCTTGGTTCAGATTCAAATTTTCCAACCCACAAATAAATAAACTTCCATCCCCACTAAACGCCGTCAGCATTGTCTCTAATGTGTTAGCAGCCCAGTAAACGCTGGCAGTGTCCTCTCTGATAGAATCATAGATTCCCTGCAATGCAGTAAGTACAATTCACCCAATCGAGTCTGTAGGGACACTCTGAACAGCATCTCAACCAGACCTAGCTCCTGACTTTATCCCCGCAGGCCTCTGGCTTGTGATTTCAAATAAACCTGCTGGAATAAAACCTTGCATCGTGTGACTGCTGACCTTATCACTGCGTTACCCATGGCTAATTCACTTAACTTACTGAATTCACTCCCTGGACACATCAGGGCAATTTAACATGTCCAATCCACCTAACATACAGACTTAAGAGCAGTACGAACCACTGAGCAAATGTACCATCACACTGAACACTATCTGTATCATGTGTAATGGCTTTTCACACTGGTAACTCATCCTTGTGAAAGCAAGCTGCGCCCATCAACCGGAGTTCAATGCATCCAAACGCGATTCTACGCTGTACAACCTCATTAGTGCTGCTGGAAATGTTCCTGCACTCAAGGCTGAATGGGTTTACTCGGTTTTCTTCTTCAGATTCCTGCTTTAAATAAACATATCAGTCAGGAACAACTCTATATAATGGTTTTCATTGCAACACAAACACAATGTGCAGGTTGCAGAAGTTACGTGTTTGCCCTTTCACTGACACTCTCTCTCCCCAGGAGCTGCAGTCCTTCCCGTGCTGATTCAGACAGCACTGTCCTTCCTACATAGAACATAGAAGAATACAGCGTAGTACAGGCCCTTTGGCCCTCAATGTTGCGCCGATCCAAGCACACCTATCCTACACTAGCCCACTATCCTCCATA
>NW_025137407.1:0-1204 GCF_004010195.1 Chiloscyllium plagiosum
TGGAAGAAAACCAGGGAATCTAGATGAAGCCCATGTAGACACGGTGAGAATGTGCAAACTGCACGCAGATAGTCCGAGTATGGAATCGAATCCGGGTCCCTGGTTTTGTGCGGCAGCATTGCTAACGACTGCGTGACCGTGCTTCCTCAAACACATACCCTGCAAGTGTTAACCCATGACTTGCAAATCCCAACGACACACCTGGTCAGTAGAAGGAGTGAAATTACGACCTTGGCGTTACTACAGCACTCTCTCACCATCTGAGCGAAACCTCCTACCTATTTGTAGTTGGGAAAATGTTGGGGTGCACTTTTTAAGAGGAAATAGTGAGACATCTGGAAAAAAAGGTCCATTAGGCAGAACGTAGCATCAATACAAGAAGGGAAGGTCCTTCTTGACAAGTCTACTGGAAGTTCTTTAAGGATGTAACAAAGACGGTGGATGAGGGAGACCAGTTGGACACGGCGTTTGATAAAATACCCATTCATAAGATACAAATGCATGGAGTTCTGGGGAATTTACAAGCATGGATGGAAGATTTGTCAATCAATAGAGAGCAGAGAGGTGCAGTAAAAGTTTGTCTCACTGATTGGAGATCGGTCTTCACCAGGGTGTCGCAGGAATCAGTGGTCAGGCCAAAACTGTTCATTGTATACATCAATGATGTGGAAGTGGATATCGAGTGAAACGTATCCAACCTTGCTAATGACACAAAATTGAGTGGAATAGCAAACTGTGCAGAGGATGTGGTGGGGTTGCAGAGAAATTTCGATTAAGTGAGTGAGCTAGGGTTTAGCATGTGGAGTACAATATTGGTGAAAGTAACGTTGTTCACTTTGAAAGTAATGATATTAAGGCGGCAGATTATTTAAATTGTGAACGATTGAAGCATACTGCTGTGTACATGAATCCCTAAAAGCTGATTCGCAGATACAACAGGTAATCAGGAAGATAAACGGAATATTGGCTTCGTTGCTCGAGGGAGTTTCTGCTACAGTTGCACACAGAGATGGTGAGGTCGCACTCTCAATATTTTCTGCAGTTCTGGTCTCATTATTTGAGGAAGGACATATTGGCCTTGGAGGCTTTTTAAAGGAGGTTCACCAGACTGATTCCAGAGATCAGAGGTTCACCCTATCAGGGACGTTTGAGCCGCCTTAGGCAGTACTCACTCTAATTTAGATGGAATAGATGGGACATTACA
>NW_025137408.1:0-1204 GCF_004010195.1 Chiloscyllium plagiosum
TCAAATTAATTCTGATGTTTTTTCTCTATCTGTTGAGAGATAGAGCAGCTCCTACTGTCTGGTAGAGATTGTCTGTGGTGGGGGGTTGGGGGGAGAGAGAGCGGGACAGACAGATTGATGTACATGTGTGTGTCGAGGGAGAGGGATAGACAGAGATAGATTATTTGGTATCTGCAGCAACAGTTGACACTGAAACAGCTTCACACAGGAGAAAAGAATTAGATTCTCGGGCCGGCTGCTGCAGTAGTGCTGCGCTGGGAACAATGTCAGCTGAGTTGTATCTTTGAGTAAAGTGCACATTATCGCTGATCTTATTGAGGGAAGGATATGCTTCAGTGGAGAGATCAACATAAAAGTAGTTCTTCAGGTGAAGTACCCGTTTCTGACAGTAGCATTGGTCACAAAACCCTGTTTACCTCATTAAAAAAAGAGCAGAGTTTATTTAATTAAACATACGCACATTGAATTGTTGGATGCTGAATAAATGTCTCGCCACGAGGACAGTCTGGAAGCATCCACGGGAATGTAGTCATCAAATGGGTCCGAAGCAAAGCGATATGCAAATGGAATCAAATTGTATTTGCACTTTGCATTTACCCCTGTTGACCTAAGAGATGGGTGAATGTGCTGTGGTTCCTTTGGCCATGAGATTATTTTGCAAGTCGTACTAAATTGGAGGAAGGCAAATTTTGACGGTACTTGCCAAAAACATTCAACATCGGATTGGCAGCAGAAACTCGCATTTAAGGTGGAATACAGGGCGGGTAGATGTAAGGTGGAGTAAACATTCACATTAGACACCCTGGACTAAAACCCTCTGAAATTGGGTCATGAGATGGGGAATTCATATTTAAACTAAGAGTCAGTGAGCTCTCTGGCTGAGACAGTCGAGGCAATATGCAAGCTCAGGGGCAGCTGTCTGGAACAGGGGTAAGATAAAGGGAGGCCCCACAAATGCCTCAGCTAAAAGACAGTGAAGGAGCAAGTGAGGGCTGCAGAAGCTGGCGATCAGAGTGGAAAAGTGTGGCGCTGGAAAAGCACAGCAGGTCAGGCAACATCCGAGAAGCAGGAGAGTCAGCATTTCGGCCATCAGTCCATCATCAGGAATGTGGGGCGGGGGGAAGGGAACTGAAAGATAAACTGGGGGTTAGTTGATGGTGGGGCATGGGGGAAGAGAGCTGGGAAGGTGATGGGTAAATGCAGG
>NW_025137409.1:0-1204 GCF_004010195.1 Chiloscyllium plagiosum
CCCATCACACTTACTGCGTCAGTATCACCCTGATCCCCTCACACTTACTGCGTCACTATCACCCTGATCCCATCACACATACTACGTCACTATCACACTGATCCCCTCCCACTTACTGTGTTAATATTACCCTGATACCCTCACACTTACTGCGTCACTATCACCCTGATACCCTCACACTTACTGCGTCACTATCACACTAATACCCTCACACTTACTGCGTCACTATCACACTGACACCCTCAAACTTATTGCGTCACTAACCCCCTGATCCCATCACACTTACTGCATCACTATCAGACTGGTCTCCTCACACTTACTGCGTCAATATTACCCTGATACCCTCACACTTATTGCGTCACTATCACCCTAATACCCTCACACTTACTGCGTCACTATCACACTGACCCCCTCACACTTACTGCATCACTATCACCCTGATCCCCTCCCACTTACTGCGTTACTATCACCCTGATCCCATCACACTTACTGTGTCACTATCACCCTGATACCCTCACACTTTCTGCGTCACTATCACCCTGATACCCTCACACTTACCTGCGGCACTTACACCATGATCACCTCACACTTACTGCGTCACTATCACCCTGATCCCCTCACACTTACTGCATCACTATCACCATGATCGCCTCACACTTACTGCGTCACTATCACCCCCTGATCCGCTCACACTTACTGCGTCACTATCACCCTGATCCCATCACACTTTCTGCGTCACTATCACCCTGATTCCCTCACACTTACTGCGTTACTATCACCCTGATCCTCTCACACTTACTGTGTCACTATCTCCCTGATCCCATCACATTTACTGTGTGACAATAACCATGATCACCTCACACTTACTGCGTCACTATCATCCTGATCCCCTCACACTTACTGCATCACTATCACCCTGATCCCATCACACATGCTGCGTCACTATAACCATGATCGTCTCACACTAACTGCGTCACTATCACCCTGAACCCCTCACACTTACTGCGTCAATAATATCCTTATCCCATCACACTTACTGTGTCACTATCACACTGACACCCTCAAACTTATTGCGTCACTAACGTCCTGATCCCATCACACTAACTGCGTCACTATCTCCCTGATCCCATCACACTTACTGTGTCACTGTCACCCTGATACCCTCACACTGACTGCGTCACTATCACCCTGATCTCCTCACACT
>NW_025137410.1:0-1204 GCF_004010195.1 Chiloscyllium plagiosum
GTGAAGGCTCAATGAGGGCACTTGAGGGTTACAAGTTAGCCAGGAAAGACCTAAAGAGAGAGCTCAGAAGAGCAAGGAGGAGACATGAGAGGTTGTTGGCGGATAGGATCAGAGTAAACCCTAAGGCTTTCTATAGGTATTTAAGGAATAAAAGAATGACGAGAGTAAGATTAGGACCAATCAAGGATAGTAGTGGGAAGTTGTGTGTGGAGTCAGAGGAGATAGGGGAAGCACTAAACGAATATTTTTCAACAGTATTCACTCTAGAAAACGACAATGTTGTCGAGAAGAATACTGAGATACAGGCTACTAGACTGGGTGGGATTGAGGTTCGCAATGAAGAGGTATTAGAAATCCTGCAGAGTGTGAAAATAGATAAGTCCTCTGGGCCGGATGGGATTTATCCTAGGATCCTCTGGGAAGCCAGGGAGGAGATTGCCGAGCCTTTGGCAATTGCCGATCTTTAAATCGTCATTGTCTCCAGGAATAGTGCCAGAAGACTGAAAGATAGCAAATGTGGTTCCCCTGTTCAAGAAGGGGAGTAGAGACAACCCTGGTAGTTATAGACCAGGGAGCCTTACTTCAGTTGTTGGAAAAGGTTATAAGAGATAGGATTTATAATCATCTAGAAAAGAATAATTTGATTACGGATAGTCAGCACGATTTTGTGAAGGGTAGGTCGTGCCTCACAAACCTTATTGAGTTCTTTGGGAAGGTGACCAACAGGTAGATGAGAGTAAACTGGTTGATGTGGTGTATATGGATGTCAGCAAGGCGTTCGATAAGGTTCCCCACAGTAGACAATTGTACAAAATGTGGAGGAATGGGATTGTGGGAGATATAGCAATTTGGATCAGTAATTGGTTTGCTGAAAGAAGACAGAGGGTGGTGGTTGATGGGAAATGTTCATCCAGGAGTCCAGTTACTAGTGGTGTACTGCAAGGGTCGGTGTTGGGTCCACTGCTGTTCATCATTTTTATAAACAACCTGAATGAGGGCATAGAGGGGTGGGTTAGTAAGTTTGCAGACAACACTAAGGTCGGTGGAGTTGTGGATAGTGACGAAGGATGTTGTAGGTTAACAGAGACGTAGATAAGCTGCAGAGCTGGGCTGAGAGGTGGCAAATGGAGTTTAATGCGGACAAGTGTAAGGTGATTCACTTTGGTCGGAGCAATCGGAATGCAAAGTACTGGGCTAATGGTAA
>NW_025137411.1:0-1204 GCF_004010195.1 Chiloscyllium plagiosum
CAGTACCTCAGAAAGTGCTCCCCCAATACCTCACGTAGTTCTCCCTCAATACCTGGAAAGTGCTCCCTCAACACCTCAGAGAATGATCCATCAGTAGATCAGAAAGTGCCCCCTCAATACCTCAGAAAGTGCTCCATCAATACCTCTGATAGTGCATCCTCAGTACGTCAGGTAGTGCTCCCTCAATACCTCAGAAAGTGTCCCCTCAGTACCTCAGAAAGTGCTACCTCAGAAAGTGCTCCGTCAATACCTCAGAGAGTGCTCCCTCAATACCTAAGATAGTTCTCCTTCAATACCTCAGATATTTCTCCCTCAATACCTCAGATAGTGCTCCCGCAGTACTTCTGAAAGTGCTCCCTCATTACCTCAGAAAGTGCTCGCTCAGTACCTCAGATAGTACTCACTCAGAACCTCAGATAGTTCTCCCTCAGTACCTCAGATAGTTTTCACTCAGTACCTCAGAAAGTGCTCCCTTAGTACCTCAGAAAGTGCTCCCTCAGTACCTCAGATAGTTCTCCCTCAGTACCGCAGACAGTTTTCCCTCAGTACCTCAGAGAGTGCTCCCTCAATTCCTCAGAACTTGCTCCCTCAGTACCTCATAAAATGCTCCCTCAATACCTCTGAAAATGCTCCATCAATACCACAGATAGTTCTCCCTCAGTACCTCAGAGTGTGCTTCCCTCAATACCTCAGAACTTGCTCCCTCAGTACCTCAGAAAGTGCTCCCTCAATACTTCAGAAAGTGGTCCCTCAGTACCTCAGATAGTTCTCCCTCAGTACGTTAGAAAGTGCTCCTTCAGTACTTCAGATAATGCTTCCTCAGTACCTCAGAAGGTGCTCCATCAAAACCTCAGATAGTGCTTCCTCTGTACCTCAGATAGTGCTTCCTCTGACCCTCAGAAAGTGCTCCCTCAGTACCTCAGATAGTGCTCCCTCAATACCTCAGAAAGTGGTCCATCAATACCTCAGATAGTTCTCCCTCAGTACCTCAGATAGTGCTCCCTCAATACCTCAGAACTTGCTCGCTCAGTACGTCAGATAGTTCTCCCTCAATACCTCAGAAAGTGGTCCATCAATACCTCAGAAAGTGCTCCCTCAGTACCTCAGAAATTGCTCCCTAAAAACCTCAGATAGTGCTCCCTTAATACCTCAGAAAGTGCTCCCTCAGTAACTCAGATATTCTCCCTCAGTACCTCAGAGAGTG
>NW_025137412.1:0-1204 GCF_004010195.1 Chiloscyllium plagiosum
CAGCCAACACTCAATGCTAGTCACTGAGAGACCAGCCAACACCGAACACTAGCCACTGAGAGAGCAGCCAACGCCCAACACTAGTTTCTGAGAAATTAGTCATCACCTAATACTAGTCACAGAGAGGCCAACCAATGCCCAACACTAGCCACTTGGAGACCAGGCAACACCCAACACCACTGAGAGACAAGCCAAGACACAATACAGGTCACTGAGATACCAGCCAACACACAGCACTAGTCACCGAGAGACCAGTCAACACCCAATACTAGTCACTGAGAGACAAGCCAACACCCAGCACTAGTCACTGAGAGAGCAGCCAACACCCAACACTAGTCACTGAGAGACCAGCCAACACCCAACACTAGTCACTGGGAGACCAGTCAACACCCAAAAGTAGTGACTGTGACCAGACAACACCGAACACTAGTTTCTGAGAGACAAGTCGAAACCCAACACTAGCCACTGGGAGACCAGACAACACCTAACTCTAGCGTCTGAG
Source organism: Chiloscyllium plagiosum (assembly GCF_004010195.1). Classification (NCBI taxonomy): domain Eukaryota; kingdom Metazoa; phylum Chordata; class Chondrichthyes; order Orectolobiformes; family Hemiscylliidae; genus Chiloscyllium; species Chiloscyllium plagiosum. Next base: position 503 of record NW_025137412.1, read on the forward strand.
ACCAGCCAACACCAAACACTTGTCACTGAGAGACCAACCAAACGCCCACAAAAGCCACTGAGAGACCAGCCAATACTAGCCACTGAGAGACCAGCCAACACCCAAAAATCGGCAGTGAGTGAATAGCCAACACCTAACATGAGTCACTGAGAGACCAGCCAATACCAAAGTTTGGATACTGAGCCAAGCAAACAACCAACACTAGTCACTGAGACACCAGCCAACACTCAGCACAAGTCCCCGAGAGACGAGACAAAAACCAATAAACTTGTCACTGAGAGACCAGCCAACACCCAACACTAGTCACCAAGAAACCAGGCAAGGCCCAACACTAGTCACTGAGAGACGATGCAACACCAAACACTCGTCACTGAGAGACCAGCCAACACCCAACACTATTCACTGAGAGAACAGTCAATGCTCAACATTAATCACTGAGAGACCAACCAACACCCAACACCGTCATAGACACCAGCCAACACCCAACACTAGTCACTGAGAGAAACAACCAATGCTCAACACTGGTCACCGAGAGACCAGCCAACACCCAACACTAGCCACTGAGAGAAACAACCAATGCTCAACACTAGTCACGTAGAGACCAGCCAGCACCCAACACTAGTTACTGAGAGACCAGCCAACACCTGTCACGAACAGAACAGAGAACATCCAACACTAGTAACAGAGAGATCAGCAAATACC
>NW_025137413.1:0-1204 GCF_004010195.1 Chiloscyllium plagiosum
GATGGAGTGAGTGTGAGGGGGTCAAAGTGACGGTGAAGGAGTGAGTGTGAGCGGGTCAGGGTGACGATGATGGCTTGAGTGTGAGGGGGGTCACTGTGACGGTGAAGGAGTGAGTGTGAAAGGGTCAGTTTGACGGTGATGGAGTGAGAGTGAGGGGATCAGAATGATGGTGATGGAGTGAATCTGAGGGGGACAGTGTGCCGGTGAAGGAGTGAGTGTGAGGGGATCAGTGTGACGGTGATGGAGTGAGTGTAACGTGATCAGGGTGACGGTGAATTTACGAGTGGGAGGGGGTCAGGGTGACGGTGATGGAGTGAGTGTGAGGGGGTCAAAGTGACGGAGAAGAAGTGAGCGTGAGGGGTCAGGGTGACGGTGATGGAGCGAGTGTGAGGGGGTCAGAGTGATGGTGATTGAGTGTGTGTGAGTGGGTCAGTTTGACGGTAATGGAATGAGTGTGAGGGGTTCAGGGTGACAGTGTGGAAGTAGTGTGAGGTGGTCATGGTGACGGTGATGGAGTGAGTGTGAGAGGGTCAAGCTGACAGTGATGGAAAGATTGTGAGGGGGTCAGGAGGGTGGTGATGGAGCGAGTGTTGGGGTTGTCAATGTGACGTTAATGGAATGAGTGTGAGGGGGTCAGAGTGATGATGATGGTGATGGAGTGATTGTGAGTGTGTCATGTTGACAGTGATAGAGTGAGTGTGAGGTGGTCAAGATGACGGTGATGGAGTGAGTGCGAGAGGGTCAGGATGACGGTGATGCAGTGAGTGTGAGGGGGTCAGTGTGATGGAGATGGAGTGAGTGTGAGATGGTCAGGGTGACGGTGATGGAGTGAGTGTGAGTGGTTCAGTATGACGGTGATGGATTGAGTATGAGATTGTCAGTGTGATGGTGATGTAGTGAGTGTGAGGGGGTTAGGGTGATGGTGATGGAGTGAGAGTGATGGGGTTAGGGTGATGGTGATGGAGCGAGAGTGAGGGGGTCAGGGTGACGGTGATTAAGTGAGTGTGTGGTGTTCACATTGACGGTGATGGAGTGAGTATGAGGCGGTCAGGGTGACCGTGATGGAGTGAGTGTGACTGGGTCATGGTGACGGTGACGGGATGATTGTGAGAGGTTAAGGGTGACGGTGATGGAGTGAGAGTGAGGGGGAAATGGTGGCATTGATGGAGTGAGTGTGAGGGGATCAGTGTTAGAGTGATGGAGT
>NW_025137414.1:0-1204 GCF_004010195.1 Chiloscyllium plagiosum
AGCAGCTGTATATCTCTGAGGCTCGACTTAGGGCTCCGCTTCCCTGCACCAACTCTCCCATTGAGTGTTATAATGCCCCAGGTCTCCAACTTAGAATTTAATGGCACCTGCATGAATTCTCCAGTTATTGTTGCCCTGCATCAATTCCTTCAGTTTAGTTGTTCCCTGACACACATCCTCAACGTACCGATGCCCTGCTGATTTGTTTTTCATTCAGTGATGCAGTGCACTGAATCTCCAATTTACCAATACTTGCAATATTTCTTCTTTTCATTGATTCCCTGCCCCTATTCCCCAATTTAGACATGCTCTGCTCCAATTTTCTAATATATTGGCACTCCCACCAGTTTTCTAATGCAGCAGATCTCCCATTTATTGTTTCCACCAAATCTCCCATTTACTCATATCCCTGTTCTGAAATTTAGCTCGACTGTGCACCAGGTCTTTCATTTACTGATACCCCGCCCCAATTCTCCAATTCAGTGTTGCTTCGCAACATTTCCCCCAATTACTGACGTCCTGAACAAGTTCTCCATTCAGTTTTGCCTTACACCAATCCTCATACTGACTGATGCCCTCGCCCAAGTTAGGGGCGTGCCCTACACTCATTCCCGCATCAAGTATTCTCCTGTCCCAATTCTCCCATTTAGTCCTACACTGCACCAATTCTCCCATTTACTGCCAAACTGAAACTCTCCCATTTGGTGCTAACTGCACCAATTTGTCATTATTGAATGCCCCGTTCCAAATTCCCTTATATCGATAAGCCCTTGCCCAATTCTTCCATTTAGTAGTTCCTTGGAATGATTCTCCAATTTCGTGGAGCGCTGCTAGAATTCTAAAATTGAGTCATACACAAGTTGGACTGAAGTGTCCGTTTCCATGTTGTACATCTCTATGATTGTTTGACTCTATTGATGGCTCCGCTGCTCTGCACCATTTCTCCCATTTACCAATCCTGCACAAATCCTGAAATTGCACCAACTCTCCCATTGAGTATTATCCTGCCCACTTAGTTGCAACACAGCATAACTCACCCATTTAGCACTGAGCTGCACTAATTCACCCAGCATCTGATGACCTGTTGCAAATTCTCACATTACGAAAAGCCCTTTCGAAATTTATCCACTGTAGGCCTTACAGAATTCTTAAATTTAGGCGTGGACAAATTGGTCTGAAGGATCTGTTTCCATGCTGTACATCT
>NW_025137415.1:0-1204 GCF_004010195.1 Chiloscyllium plagiosum
GAGTGTGTTTGTCTGTAAGGGTGTGTGTGGGTGTCTGTGTGCGCGTCTGTGTGTATGTGTGTCCGTGTGTATGTGTGTATAGGAGTTGATAAACTGCAGTTGATAAAAGGAGCTTTGATTATTGAGAGCATAATTGTGTCTTAACATGTCCCAATGTGTTTTACAACTAATGCACTGCTATTGAAATGTAGACGGAGTGGGTACTGCAGATGCTGGAGATCAGAGTCAAGATTAGGTGTTGGAAAAACACACCATGAAGGGCTTTTGCCTGAAACGTCGATTTTCCTGCTCCTCATATGCTGCCTGACCTGCTGTGCTTTTCCAGCACCACTCTAATCTCTGCTGTTGAAATGTGCTCATTGAATATCGCAGTGCATAAGGAAGTCATTCAGCCCATTATTGCTTATGATGGATTTATGAAAGAGTTGTCCAGCTGTAAGGGAGATGTTAGTGTAATATCACTGGGCTACAAATCGCGAACGTTAGGCTAATATTCTGGTAATATGGATGAAGTCCCACCATGGTAGATAGTTTAAGCTCACAATTGAGTAAAATCTGGAACAAAGAGATGGCCAAGTGGTGGACATGTCTCCAATGTCAATTGTCATTAAAAAGTCCATCTTGCTAACTAGCATCCTATAGGGATGAAAATCTACTGTCCTTACCTGGTCGGGCTTATATTTGAATCCAGAGCCACATCAATGTGGTTGACTCTTAACTGCCCTCTGCACAATTAGGGGTGGGAAGCTTGTTTTAGGCAGAATTTACAGCATGGGAAAGCAAACAGCACTCAAAGTTCAAATTGAGCATCGCTTGCCACAGTGATGTGACACCAAGAGATGCAGCATCACTATGGAAAATCAAGGACCACAGATACTGTGTGTAACTGTTTCTTCCCCCAAGCCATCAGGCTCCTTAATACAGTATGGATTGAAGGGTCTGTTTCCATGCTGTATATCTCTATGACTCTATATACAACTGATACAGTAAAAACGAGACAGCGTCCCTCCTAGGAACAGCACAAACTACACAATCGTACATGGCATAAAGTGCATAAGAAGTGCAAAACACACAAGTTACAATGAAAGAGAAGAATGATATATAAGAGACATTTTTTCTAGCAGCAATTCGAAGTTATGCAAAGAATTTCAGATGGGAAAGAATCTGATCATACTAGATTAGATTAGATTAGATTACAGTGTGG
>NW_025137416.1:0-1204 GCF_004010195.1 Chiloscyllium plagiosum
CTACATGCTGGGAGGGTAACTGCTCCTGGTTTAGAGATCAATACACTGGGATGGTGTACACAGTCCTACATGCTGCGTGTGTAACTGCTCCTGGTTTACAGATCAATGCACTGCGGTCGTGAACGCAGTCCTACATGTTGGGAGGGTATCTGCACCTGGTTTGCAGATCAATGCACTGGGGTGCGGTACACAGTCTTACATGCTGAGAGGGCGAATGCACCTGGTTTCTAGATCAATGCACTGGGGTCGTGTACACAGTTCTACATGCTGGGAGGGTAAGTGCTCCTGGTTTGTAGGTCAATGCACTGAGGTGATGTATGCAGTCCTTCATGCTGGGACGGTAACTGCTCCTGTTTTATAGATCAATGCACTGGGGTGGTGTGCACTATTCCACATGCTGGCAGGGTAACCTCACCTGGTTTACAGTTTAATGCACTGCAGGGAGAGTAACTACTTTTGGGTTACAGATCAACACACTGGGATGGTGTACACAGTCCTCCATGCTGGGAGGGTAACTGCTCCTGGTTTACAGATCAGTGCACTGGGGTGGTGTACACAGTCCTACATGCTGGGAGGGTAACTGCTCCTGGTTTACAGATCAGTGCACTGGGGTGGTGTACGCAGTCCTACATGCTGGGCTGGTAACTGCTCCTGTTTTACAGATCAATGCACTGGGGTGGTGTACACAGCTCTACATGCTGGGAGGGAAACTGCTCCTGGTTTAAAAGTCAATGCATTGGGGTGGTGTGAACGGTCCTACATGCTGGGAGGGTAACTGCTACTGGTTAACAGATCAATGCACTTGGGAATGTCAACAATCCAACATGCTGTGAGGGTAACTGCTCCTGTTTACAAATCAATGCACTGGGCTGGTGTACACTGCCCTACATGCTGGGATGGCAACTGCTCCTCAGTTACAGATTAACGCAATGAGGTGGTGTACACAGTCCTACATGCTGACAGGGGAACTGCTCCTGGTTTACAGATCAATGCACTGGGGTGGTGTACACAGTCCTATATGCCGGGAGAGTAACTGCTCCTGGTGTGCAGATCAATGCTGTGGGGTGGTGTACACAGTCCTTCATGTTGGGAGGGTAACTGATCCTGGTATACAGAACAATGCACTGGGGAGTACACAGTCCTACATGATGGGAGGGTAACTGATCCTGGCTTATAGGTCAATGCACTGGGGTGGTGTACACGG
>NW_025137417.1:0-1204 GCF_004010195.1 Chiloscyllium plagiosum
ATATTTCCAGAGCAGGATGGCCAGTGGGTTGTAAGTATTTCCTACCTATCTACTACCCTTTTCCTTTTAGATGGAAGTAGTTGTGAGCTTGTAATGTACTGTTTAAGGACCCTTGGTGAATATTTGCAGTGCATCTTGTGGATGGTGCAGACTGCATGTCTGAGTGTTTGGTTGTGGTGGGAATGGATTTTTGTCGATGTTTTATTAGTTGTGTGTTGCTGCTCAATTCAGTTGCTCTGTTCTGGACGGTGTTGAGCTTTTCAGTATTGTTACAACTGCAGTAAGGAATCCTCAATAAGGTTGTGATTTCAATGTCTCTTGCAACTCAGATGCTGACTGATCTGCTGTGCTTCTCCTGTGCATTGTTTCTTTAACACTGCAATCATCCAGGCGAACAGGAACTATCCCATCATGTCTCATTCTGTATTGTAAAGGAGTAAACAGTTGGTCGGGAAAGAACAAAAGAAAGAGAAGAACATTTGATCAATGAGGTGAATAACGCTCTCGCTCGGTCAGTGAACAGCTGTTCGTGGAGACTGCCGGTGACAAATCATAGGTGGCATGTCGTCGCAGGCTATGTGTTAGACAGGCTTTCGGGAGTTGCGAAAATCTCTGACTATGACCTGCTCTTGTGGCCACAATGCTTTTGGCTGCTAACGTTAGCCTCTCAAAGACATTGTGAATTTCACTGAACCAAAGAAGGACTTTGGACCCATCTTTCAAATGTCCGTCATGAAGCAACATTCCATTCTCATCCCATGTTTTTCAGAACATGGTCTGGAACCTTAAGCGCTATGGTACTCCAAGTCATCAACGAAATATTTTCCTAATTCCACCACCTCCAGAGAAATACTATTGCCAAACATATATTCCCCACCCCGTCCTTGTCCGCCTTCCCCAGGAACCATTACCTCCGCGGGACCGTGGTGCACTGTGCCTTCTGTCTCAACACCTCCCCATGGAAGCTTTCCCTAAAATCGCGGAATATGTGACACATCCATTCATAGAACATGATAACGAGGATCAAGACTATGCCATACGGGCCTTAGAGATTGCTTCACCATTCAATAATATCATGCCTGATCTTTCCATGGATATGGATCCACTTATCCAACCTCTGAAGGTAATCATTACTTCCTTTATTGTTCAAACAAAAATCAGCCCCAGCTTAAAAAAAAAACATTTATTGATGTAGCATCAACTA
>NW_025137418.1:0-1204 GCF_004010195.1 Chiloscyllium plagiosum
CTCCCTAATGGTATCGTAAGTCTAATTACAGCATATCGACTGCAGTGGTTCAATTGGCAGCTCACCCTCACCTTCTCGATGGCAACAAGAGTTGGGCAATAAACACTGGCCCAATCATATTCCATGAATAAATGCAAATGAAAATATAGTCCAGTCCTGCTCAATGCTGGACACTGTGCTTTTAGTTTTGTGAGCTCAGGCTGTTAGGGTCCAGGCAGTAACCTGTTTGTTGTGAACAGCTGAACGAATGTGCTGTTTTAAACAATCTGTCCATCTCTCAGATGCATGGCCTACGTACCGAGCATCACACAGACACTGACATTCACATCCCACATTACTGAGCTCTGAGATAGACAGAAGGAACTCAAAACGTACTCATATCTGACTGTGACATATTTAAACACACAGTGATATTGTTGCCATGAAAGTGATTATGAGTGAATATAAGCAGGGAGAAAGTGAGGACAGCAGATGCTGGAGATCAGAGTCAAAAAGTGTGGTTCTTATAAAAAAAAACCACAGTCGTTCTGGCAGCATCTGAGGAACAGGAGAGTCGACTATGAGTTCACAATATTAAGACAAGGGAAAATAAATGAATATTTTCAAAGTCCTTGGGTGTGGTAATGAGATTCATCATTTCAAAGCTCCTTACTGTGAGTTGGCCACTGTTTTCATCATATTGTTGTTATAAAAGTGAATAATTGGGTGAATTTTGTGCTTATTGGACAATCTAAAAGTTGGTACTATGAAAGGATGTCAGGCCTTCAGTAAAGAGACTATGCTGTTAATGGTTAGAACAATGCTGCAAACATTTACACGGACATTTCCAGCTCAAGTCACACTCAAGGTCGTTGGGCTGGGATGATTCTGGCCATCCATGGGGCCATACAATTCTGTTTGGATACTGACATTGTGGGGCTAACATACACTGGATATGGTTTATGATGGATTCAATGTAAGATGCTATGTGCTGTAGGAGCACTTCACCTTTATAACACCTTAATTCAGGATTGGATCCAAGGTGCAGATTTACACAAAGTTTAGATGGCATAAGAAGGGATATACTTGCAAGACATGGTTGTTTACAGGTCATTGTTACAAATGTTGAACTGTGCCATGTTCTAGTCCATTGACTAGTCTGCCCCACACACCTCTTCCTGTTGTTCAGGTCTGTCTCGAACCAGTCTATTGTGAGGGATTGTGT
>NW_025137419.1:0-1204 GCF_004010195.1 Chiloscyllium plagiosum
ATGTGGCAATATCCTTTCTAGTCTCAGTGCTAACATTTTAGAGAGGATTTTAAAATCTACATTTAGCAAGGATATTGGTCTGTATGATGTACAATCTTCTGGGTCCTTTCCTTTTTTAAGGATAAGAGAGATATTTGCCTCTTTCAGCAAAGGCAGGAGACAGCCCTGACTGTATGCATAGTTATTCATGTCCATAAGTGGACCAGCCAGTATTTCTGTAAATTCTTTATAGAATTCAGCTTGAAAACCATCTGGGCCCGGTGCCTTACCGTTTTGAAGTTGCCTAATTGCATCAAGTATTTCTTGGAGTGTAAGAGGAGCATTTAGGACCGATACTTGTTCCGGAGTTAGGCCTGGAAAAGTCAAATTTTTAAAAAATGACTGCATCCTCTTTATCCTATCTTCACAATCCTGTGATTTATATAACTCAGAATAAAATTCTCTAAAGATCGCATTAATCTTTTTGTGATCATGAGTCAAAATACCCGTACTTTCCTTGATAGACGTAATAGTCTGAGGTGCCTTTTTTTTCTTTGCAAGAAATGCTAAGTATTTACCCGGTTTGTCGCCATATTCATATAACCTTTGGTTTGCAAATAATATTTCCCTCTTAGCCGTTTGAGTAAGGGTAGTGTTTAGAGCTGTCCTAAGAGCTGTAATCCTTTGCAATTTAATAATAGAAGGTCTATCAGTGTATGCTGTTTCAGCCGCTTTTAAGCGGGCTTCAAGCAGACGCTGTTGTTCTCCCTTTAATTTCTTCTGGGTCGCTGAGTAGGAGATGATCAAGCCTCGCGTGTAAGCTTTGATGGTCTCCCACATCATTGACGGGTTGCTAGCCGTACCTGAATTAATTTCTAAAAAAGTTTTAAATTCTTGAGAGAAGTACTTTACAAATTTACTATCTTTCATTAGGAAGGGGTCCATACGCCAATGCCGAGGGGATGTCCCATTGTTTCTCGCCTTAGTTTCCATATATACAGCAGCGTGGTTGAAAATTGCTATACTACCTATTTTACAGGATGATATGGAATTCAAAAAAATAGAGGGGGCAAAAAACATATCAATTCTGGTATGACATTTATGTGGATTAGAGTAGAAAGAAAAATCCCTGTGGATGAAGACATCTCCATACATCTACTAATCCTAATTCTTTGTTCAGATCCACCAATTGGCTAGATCTGGGAGATACTCCTGCAGTACTCTT
>NW_025137420.1:0-1204 GCF_004010195.1 Chiloscyllium plagiosum
TGAGGGTTAATGGTAACAATAACGCAGTAAGTGCCATGGGGTCAGGGTGATAGTGACACAGTAAGTGTGATGGGGTCAGGGTGATTTTGATGCACTACGTGTGATGGGGTCAGGGTGACAATAATGCAGTAAGTGTGATGGCGTCAGGGTGATAGTGACGCAGTAATTGTGAGGGGATCAGGGTGATAGTGACTCAGTGCGTTTGATGGGATCAGTGTGATAGTGATTTAGTAAGTGTGAGGTGGTCAGGGAGACAGTGACCCAGTAATTGTGATGGGGTCAGGCTGTTAGTAATGCAGTAAGTGTGATGGGGTCAGGGTGATCGTGACGCAGTATGTGTGATGGTTTCAGGGTGATAGCGACACGCTAATTGTGAGGGTTCCGGCTGATATCGATGCAGTAAGTGTGAGCGGGTCAGGGTGACAATGACCCAGTAAGTGTGATGGGGTCAGGGTGTTAGTGACGCAGTAAGTGTGATGGTGTCAGGATGATAGTGATGCATTAAGTGTGATGGTTTCTGGGTGATAGCGACACACTAATTGTGAGGGTTCAGGGTGATATTCGATGCAGTAAGTGTGCGCGGGTCAGGGTGACAATGATGCAGTAAGTGTGATGGGGTCAGGGTGATAGTGATGCATTAAGTGTGAGGGGATCAGGGTGATAGTGATGCAGTAAGTGTCATGGGTTCAGGAAGATAGCGACACACTAAGTGTGAGGGTTCATGGTGACAATAACGCAGTAAGTGTGTTGGCGTCAGGGTGATAGTGGCGCAGTAAGTGTGAGGGGATCAGGGTGATAGTGACGCAGTAAGTGTGATGGCGTCAGGGTGATCGTGACGCAGTATGTGTGATGTTTTCAGGGTGATAGCGACACACTATTTGTGAGGGTTCAGGGTGATATCGATGCAGTAAGTGTGAGCGGGTCAGGGTGACAATGACCCAGTAAGTGTGATGGGGTCAGGGTGTTAGTGACGCAGTAAGTGTGATGGTGTCTGGATGATAGTGATGCATTAAGTGTGAGGGCATCTGGGTGATAGTGATTCAGTAAGTGTGATGGTTTCAGGGTGATAGCGACACACTAATTGTGAGGGTTCAGGGTGATATTCGATGCAGTAGGTGTGAGCGGGTCAGTGTGACAATGATGCAGGAAGTGTGATGGGGTCAGGGTGATAGTGATGCATGAAGTGTGAGGGGATCAGGGTGAT
>NW_025137421.1:0-1204 GCF_004010195.1 Chiloscyllium plagiosum
ATCACTATTAGCCTGACCCGCTCACACGTTTTGTGTCACTACTACCCTGACCTCCTCACAATTGCTGTGTCGCTATCAACCTGAGCCCCTCACTATCACGCTGACCAAGCTCACAATTACAGCATCACTATCAAACTCACCACCTCACACTTCCTCTGTCATTATCACCCTGACCCTCTCACACGTAATGCGTCACTGTCACACTGAGACACTCACATTCTCTGCGTCGTTGTCAGCCAGACCCGCCGGCACACAGCGTCACTATCAACCTAGCCCCTCACACTTGCATGCCTCAATATCAGCGTGAACCCCTCACACTTACTGCGTCACTGTCCATCTGCCTTCCTCACACTTACTGCACCAGTTGCACCTTGACATCCTCATTTTTACTGCGTCACTATCAGCCTGACAGCCCCACAAATATTGCGTCACTATCAGTTACGCCCTCGCAATTCCTATGTTAATATCACCCTCACTCCTAACACCTACTGCGTCACTATCAGCCTGCCTCCATCACACTTTTTGCGTCAGTATCAGACTGACGCCTCACGTTTACCATGTTACTAAAACTCTGCCCCATCACACTGACTGCGTCACTATCACTCTGAACCACTCACACTTTTTGTATCAGTCTCAGTCTGACGCCTTGCACTTACTGTGTAACTAAATCTCTCTCCCCTCACACTGACTGTGTCACTATCAGCTTGACCCCTTCACACTTAGTGCGTCAATATCAGTCTGACCCCTCAGACTTACTGCGTCACTCTCACTCTGATCCTCTCTCATTTACTGCGTCACTTTCACCCTGACCTCCTCACATTTACTGCGTCACTATCACCTTGACCCACTCACACAGTCTTTGCCATTTTCACCTTGTCGGCCTTATTTTTACTGCGTCACCATCAGCCTAACCACCACACACTTATTGCGTCACTTTCAGTCACGCCCTCACACTTCCCATGTTACTATCACCCTGAATCCTTACTCTTATTGTGTCACTATCTGTCTGACTCCTCGCACTTACTGTATCACTATCAGCCTGACCCAATCACATTTATTGTGTCAGTATCAGACTGACGCCTCACACTTATCTTGTCACTAAAACACTGCCCCGTCACATTGACTGTGTCACTATCAGCCTGACCCCCTCACACTTACTGCTTCACTATCTCAATGCCCCTCTCTCACTTACGACGTCATTTAC
>NW_025137422.1:0-1204 GCF_004010195.1 Chiloscyllium plagiosum
AGGTTCAGAAATGATTCCATCCTGGTAGTGATCACCCTTTTGTTTCGAACACCACCAGTTGTTTTTGTTTCACCAGGATGGGATATTTTTGTATCCACAGTGTGATATTGTCAGAGATGACCAGATGGGTGGACAGGAAGTTTAAAACCAGAACTGATTCTTCCTTTGGTGGCATGCGATATGGTGTATCCACCGTTGGGAGTTGGCTGCAGGAATTAACCACTTGACCGGAGTATGCTGTTCCAACTTGTAATTCCACACACTCAGAATAAGAGCTCACTTCTGAATTTGACCTGAAGCAAAACGTGGGATGGACCTGTCTTCTTCAGGTAGCCTTAGCAAGGCTTTGTGGTCCATTACTACACTTAACACGTGTAGAAATATATTGGTTGAACTTTCTCACACAAAAGGTTATCGCCAGACTTTCCTACTCGCTCTGGATGTATTTTCATTTGGCATCAGCCAAAGACGGGGAATCATATACTATCGGGCAGTTCCCCCTGCTGAGCTGTCCGTGAGTCAGCAGGATACCGTGTGGGGAGGCTTCGCGCATCAGCACCACATCTCACTGGGGATTATTCTGTGCCAAAACTTTATATGTTAATAGCTACATTTTCAATTCCCGAAAGGCTACTTCTTGGTGACTTGACTATTTTCAAAGCTGTCCCTTTCTGAATAGCAAATCTAAGCTGCCAGACAGAATTTTCTATAACAATTCACCAACCCAATGTAAGACCAAAGCACTGATACAGATATGGGAACTGAAGATCCCTTGGATGCCCTCATATTATTGTTGAATAGGTATAGCCCACTCTTGTCGATGGGGTAGCTCAAGGACTTCACTTGGGGCGCCTTGGAACACACCTTTTTTTTCCTTTCTAAGGATTTGGAGAAACATTAAAACATCTTCACTGTTATTAATACATCATTCAGAAAAATATCGACCTGCAGTAGAGCTTGTAAAATGTTCTACTCCATTTCCTGAAACTGTCCACCGGCGGATGATACCCCAAAAGAAAGGCAATCGAGTATATTATTTCCATCCCTCACGGGTATTAATTGGTGCATGTTTATGGAAATCCTCATTGAATCACAATGGCACGTTCACATGGCTCATATCCAGCTTCATGACGAACAGGTCCCCCGATCTTTTTCACAACACCCATCAATGCAATGTTATTTGTCAGGCTTCAAAAACTTGCTC
>NW_025137423.1:0-1204 GCF_004010195.1 Chiloscyllium plagiosum
GGCTTGGCGTCGGTGGATCTGACCGAGAGCGTTCCGGACACAAACAGGTAATCTATCCTTGAGCGGATAGACCCGTCTGCCCGTGACCAGGTGTATCTGCGCTGCGCTCCGTCTGCAGGGGTGCTGGAGATATCGTGCAGCTTGGCATCTTTTACCATGTCCATCAGGGCTCTGGACGTGGCGTCCAGTTTACTGTCCCCCCCGCCGGATCGTCCATCTGCATCGATGATACAGCTGAAGTCTCCGGCCAGAATGACCGGCCTGGACGTAGCCAGCAACAGTGGAAGCTGCTGCAGGACGGCCAACCGTTCACTCTTACCCACTGGGGCGTACACAGTCTCAGGGGAACATTCCTGTACATGATGTCGGCGACGAGGAGGCGCCAGCCCACCACCTCCTTAACCTCGGAGATGGTGAAGTTGCCTCCTCGCAACAGGATACCCAGGCCGGCGGCACGGCTATCGTTGCTCCCCGACCAAACTGACGGCCCATGGGCCCACAAGCGCGACCATCTCCTGTAACTGCTGAGGTGCGGTATCCCACACTCCTGCAGAAACAGGACGTCGGCTTTAATGTTGGCCAGGAAGGCCATCGTAGAAACACATCGCGTAGCCGATTTGATGCTACGCACATTGATGCTGGCAATTTTTAACCCCATTTTAACAGTTTACAAGGTTGACACTGTCCATTTGCTGCTGGTCTTGCCTCTCTGAGGTAGCTGTGTGCATCCCCGTGGTGACGGCAAACTGCTGGACCCTCCCAGGGCTGAGGTAGCTGTCCGGCTCCATTTCCCCGCTCTGGTGTCTTCGGGTAGGGCCCAGGGTCCGCACAGTCCAGTTTTCCATCTGACAGCGGGGCTGTCACAGGACCGCTGCTCCCAGTTACCTGGAGCTGGGGGCCGGTGGGTACCTCTTGGTTCTCACCAGGTGGGGGGAAGCCTTTACCCATCATCTCAGAGAGATCGTCTTTTCCTGTTTGGGCGGTGCTGCCCTCCTTTCTCCCCGCGACGCTCTGTCTCTTCCTCTAGTGACGTCCCTCCTTGCGCCCGTCCTCACTGTCGGAAGAACTGCCTGTATCCTCGTCGTGTAGGTGTCACTTCCCCCTTTGCTGGGTGGCTTTGGGAGGTTTCCTCTTCCTGCTTTTCACAGTAATCCAATCCTCTGCCTTCTTGGTTCCCTCCTCTTCCATTTCCTCCGTCTGTCCT
>NW_025137424.1:0-1204 GCF_004010195.1 Chiloscyllium plagiosum
GGAGTTAGATTCAGAGTAAGGCACACTCCCAGTGCAGAGGAGAGGGAGTTAGACACAGAGTAAAGCACACTCCCAGTGCAGGGACAGGGAGTTAGATACAGAGTAAAGCACACTCCCAGTGCAGGGACAGGGCGTTAGATACAGAGTAAAGCAGTTTCCCAGTGCAGGGACAGGGAGTTAGATACAGAGTAAAGCACCCTCCCAGTGCAGGGACAGTGAGTTATATACAGAGTAAAGCAGACTCCCAGTGCAGGGACAGGGAGTTAGACACAGATTAAGGCAGACATCCAGTGCAGGGACAGGGGGATTGATACAGAGTAAAGCGCACTCCCAGTACAGGGACAGGGAATTAGATACAGAGTAATACACACTCCCAGTTCAGGGACAGGGAGTTTGGTACAGAGTAAAGCATATGCCCAGTACAGGGGACAGGGAGTTAGATGCAGAGTAAACCACACACGCAGTGCTGTGAGTTAGATACAGAGTAAAGCACACTCCCAGTGCAAGGACAAGGGCTGAGATACAGAGTAAAGCACACTCCCACTGTGGGGACATGGCGTTTGATTCAGATTAAAGCAGACATCCAGTGCAGGGACCGGGTGTAAGATACAGAGTAAAGCAGACTCCCAGTGCAGGGACAGGGAGTTAGATACAGAGTAAAGCAGGCTCCCAGTGCAGGGACAGGGAGTTAGACACAGAGTAAAGCACACTCCCAGTGCAGGGAGAAGTAGTTAGATACAGAGTAAAGCACACTCCCACTTCAAGAACAGGGAGTTAGATACAGAGTAAAGAACACTCCCCGTGCAGGGACAGGGAGTTAAATACAGAGTAAAGCACACTCCCCGTGCAGGGACAGGTGGATTGATACAGAGTAATACATACTCCCAGTGCAGGGACAGGGAGTTAGATACAGAGTAAAGCAGACTCCCACTTCAAGAACAGGGAGTTAGGTACAGAGTAAAGCACACTCCCAGTGCAGGGACAGGGAGTTAGATACAGAGTAAAGCACAGTCCCAGTGCAGGACGGTGTGTTCGATACAGAGTTACAGCAGACTCCCAATGCAGGGACACGGAGTTACATATAGATTAAAGCTGACTCCCAGTGCAGGGACAGGGTGTTAGATACATAGTAAAGCAGGCTCCCAGTTCAGGGATAGGGAGGTAGACACTTAATAAAACACACTCCCAGTGCAGGGACCAGGTT
>NW_025137425.1:0-1204 GCF_004010195.1 Chiloscyllium plagiosum
GTTCTCTCTAATGAAAACAGCCTCAAGTCTTTCGGCCTTTCCTCATAAGACCTTCCCTCTATACCAGTCAACATCCTAGTAAATCTCCTCTGCACCCTTTCCAAAGTTTACACACCCTTCCTATAATGTGGTGACCAGAACTATACGCAATAGTCTAAGTGCGACTGCACCAGAGTTTTGTACAGCTGCAGCATGATCTTGTGGCTCCGAAACTCAAATTCTCTACCAATAAAAGCTAATACACCATACGTCTTCTTAACAACCCTATCAATCTGGGTGGTAACTTTCAGGGATCTATGTACATGGACACTGAGACTTCTCTGCTCATCTACACTACCGAGAATCTTACCATTAGCCCAATACTCTTTATTCCTGCCATGTGGTTAGTTCCAAGGATACACCCTTTTTACCTCGCTATTTAATTATTGCAGAGGCTATTATGCTTTATAAAAGGCAGTGTCCAGTCCAGCAATGGGAGAATACATTCAGGAACAAATACTTGCATGTAATTGCAGTTAGGTGAATTTAGTAAAATGAGGTGAGTAAAATACATTTTTAAGAAGTATTAAAAAAATTAATACCTCTGGAAATCTAGAAGTATGGGGCTCCCTGAATTTGGACTTGGTTATGAGGGAAGAGAGGTTTGGAGGCACGCCATTGGAGTTTTGAAGTGTAAGACCTGACCTGGTTGAAACCCGTTAATTCCTGGGGGTCTTGACAGGTAGATATTTTCTCTTGTAGGAGAATCTAAAATTAGGGCTTACATTTCAAGATGGGGTGTCACTCATTTTAAGATGAGGATGAGGAGAAACTTTGAGTGAGGGTTCATGAGATGTGGGAACTCTGTACCTCCAAGGGTGTTGTTGGTTTGAATATTTTTCAGGTGGAGATAGCTAGAATCTTAGTGAGGGAGTGGGTGAAATGTTATTGGTGGAAAGGGGGAATGTGATGATGAGGTTACAATCAGCAAACATGATTGGATTGAAAGCTGGAGCAGAATTGACAATGGCCACATCTGCTCCTGATTCATATGTGCTCCCAGCTTTCATGCAGTAATATCTCTGATTTTGCTTTAACTGCTTCAAAAGGATAAATTATGACTCCAACAAATAACTTTTTATTTAGGGGTGGCACGGTGGCTCGGTGGTTAGCACTGTTGCCTCACAGGGACGCAGGTTTGATTCCAGCCTCGGGTGACTGTCTG
>NW_025137426.1:0-1204 GCF_004010195.1 Chiloscyllium plagiosum
ATGGAAAACAGAGTGCACGAGAAACAGAGCGCACGGGAAACAGAGCTCATGAGAAACAGAGCGCATGGGAAACAGAGCGCATGGGAAACAGAGCGCATGGGAAACAGAGCGCTTGAGAAACAGAGCGCATGAGAAACAGAGCGCACGAGAAACAGCGCATGAGAAACAGAACACACGGGAAACAGAGCTCATGAGAAACAGCGCATGAGAAACAGAGCGCATGGGAAACAGAGCGCACAGGAAACAGAGCGCATTAGAAACAGAGCGAATGAGAAACAGAGCGCACAGGAAACAGAGCGCATGGGAAACAGAGCGCATGAGAAACAGAACGCACGGGAAACAGAGCTCATGAGAAACAGCGCATGAGAAACAGAGCGCAAAGGAAACAGAGCGCATTAGAAACAGAGCGCATGAGAAACAGAGCGCACAGGAAACAGAGCGCATGAGAAACAGAGCGCATGGGAAACAGAGCGCACTAGAAACAGAGCGCATGAGAAACAGCGCGCATGAGAAACAGAGCGCATGGGAAACAGAGCACACGGGAAACAGAGCAGATGAGAAACAGAGCGCATGGGAAAGAGAGCGCACGAGAATCAGAGCGCACGAGAAACAGAGCGCACGAGAAACAGAGCGCATGGGAAACAGAGCGCATGAGAAACAGAGCGCACGAGAAACAGAGCGCACGAGAATCAGAGCGAATGGGAAACAGAGCGCATGAGAAACAGAGCGCACGGGAAACAGAGCGCACGGGAAACAGAGTGCACGGGAAACAGAGCGCACGAGAAACAGAGCGCACGGTAAGCAGAGCGCATGGGAAACAGAGCGCATGAGAAACAGATTGCATGGGAAACAGAGCACGGGAAACAGAGCACACGGGAAACAGAGAGCATGGGAAACAGAGCGCACGAGAAACAGAGAGCATGGGAAACAGAGCGCACGGAAAACAGAGCGCACGGGAAACAGAGCGCAGGGGAAACAGAGCGCACGGGAAACAGAGCGCATGGGAAACAGAGCGCTGGGGAAACAGAGCGCACAAGAAACAGAGCGCACGGGAAGCAGAGCGCATGGGAAACAGAGCGCATGAGAAACAGATTGCATGTGAAACAGAGAGCACGGGAAACAGAGCACACGGGAAACAGAGTGCATGGGAAACAGAGCGCATGGGAAACACAGCACACGGGAAACAGAGAGCATGGGAAACAGA
>NW_025137427.1:0-1204 GCF_004010195.1 Chiloscyllium plagiosum
CTGAGTTGTGCACGTGTGAACTCCTGGTAATGGGAGGCACATCTAACTTGCCATCACATTTTATTCCTCAGGATCATTTCGAGATTCTACATATTTCTGTTGAGGTCCTTCAGTCGTATTTTCTCTCTCTGTGTCGTGCATTTCAATGGTGGGTTCATTTTACATTGAAGGAATCTTCTTAAGCAAAGGTGTTGTCTTCCCTCCGTCAATGCTTGGACCTGATGGTACTTGCTGCCAAATTATTCCCAAGCATAGAATGCAGATAATGAATGAGTAGTTTATAAATAACACAAATGATAAACAGACTGTGTACCACAACCCAATTCAAAACAACTCTACATAATTATATAGGTGCACGAATACCATCAATGGCCAGTATTTTAATATTTTTAGTCAGCAAACTCTTTGCAGGAACATCTATTTGATTTCCTAGCAGTTAACTCTGAGCTGAATTTGTATCTGTCATGGTAACAGTTCTATTTAACACTTATATGGGCAAAAAAGTGTGATTTCCCTTCAAATATACATCTACATAATCTCTTTCATCCATGCCCCTAGTGGGGTCTGAGCACCATTGGCTAATTAGCCTGGAAGGTCAGCATTGAAAGAAGCCAATTTCATGCAAAAAGCATGCTGAGTGACAGTCAACTTGGCTACTCTCTCGTTTATTATGGTCAACAACAATTTGTAACGCAGGATGCACCAAATTGTCCACACCCTTCTTTCTTTCTTACCTTTTCTGATGGAGATCATCTCCTTTGGAGTGAAAATACCTGAAAATTGTGAATTCTATGTTCTGTCACCAGACACAAACTCTCTCGTTTTCAAAGGATGAGTCAGTCGTTTGCTGACATGTGGTTCTCGCAGGCAGATGGTCATTTAAATGATCAGCTGTGTCCAATGAAATGAGAGTTTGAAGTCCTTGGAGTGTAACTATAGGATGGAGATTCAGTCAAGAATAAATAGCAATGCTCTCAGTGAATATTATTTAGATAGCTACGGTCCTCATTTAGAGAAGTAAAGTGCCCCGTTGGATCTGGTGTCAGGACATTATTGAGGGAAGGCTTGGAAAACTTTGGATCATGAAAAGTAGGTTTGGTTGAGCACAAAGCAGGGCATACCCTCGGAAATCCTGAGGAGATGTCTTGTACCGTAGATGACTGATCTCATTAACCAACAATCATCTTCCTATTTGCCAAATATG
>NW_025137428.1:0-1204 GCF_004010195.1 Chiloscyllium plagiosum
GAGTGGGACAGTGAGTGTGACTGGAATGGAACGATGAGGGACAGTGAGTGTGTCTGGAACAGAGTGGGACAGTGAGTGTGTCTGGAAAGGAACGGAGCGGGACAGTGACAGTATCTGGAATGGAACGGAGTGGGACAGTGAGTTTGTTTGGAATGGATCGGAGTGGGACAGTGAGTGTGACTGGAATGGAATGGAGTGGGACAGAGAGTGTGACTGCATTGGAATGGAGTGGGACAGTGGGTGTGTCTGGAATGGAACGGAGAGGGACAGTGAGTGTGTCTGGAATGGAACGGTGTGGGACAGTGAGTGTGACTGGAATGGAACGTTGAGGGACACTGAGTGTGTCTGGAATGGAACGGAGTGGGACAGTCAGTGTGTCTGGAATGGAACGGAGTGGGACAGTGAGTGTAACTGGAATGGAACGGAGTGGGACAGTGAGTGTGTCTGGAATGGAACGGAGTTGGACAGTGAGTGTGATTGGAATGGAATGGAGTGGGACAGTGAGTGTGTCTGGAATGGAAGAGTGGGACAGTTAGTGTGACTGGAATGGAACGGAGCGGGACAGTGAGTGTGTCTGGAATGGAACAGAGTGGGACAGTGAGTGTGTCTGGAATGGAACGGAGTGGGACAGTGAGTGTGTCTGGAACGGAGTGGGATAGTCAGTGTGACTGGAAAGGAACGGAGTGGGACAGTGAGTGTGACTGGAATGGAACGGAGTGGGACAGTGAGAGCGACTGGAAAGGAACGGAGTGGGACAGTGAGTGTGTCTGGAATGGAACGGAGCAGGACAGTGAGTGTGTCTGGAAAGGAACGGAGCGGGACAGTGAGTGTGTCTGCAATGGAACGGAGTGGGACAGTGAGTGTGTCTGGAATGGTGTGGGACAGTGAGTGTGTCTGGAATGGAACGGAGTGGGACAGTGAGTGTGACTGGAATGGAACGGAGCGGGACAGTGAGTGCGTCTGGAAAGGAACGGAATTGGACAGTGAGTGTATCTGGAATGGAACGGAGCGGGACAGTGAGTGTGTCTGGAATGGAACGGAGTGGAACAGTGAGTGTATCTGGAATGGAACGGAGCGGGACAGTGAGTTTGTCTGGAATGGAACGGAGTGGGACAGTGAGTGTATCTGGAATGGAACGGAGTGGGACAGTGAGTGTAACTGGAATGGAACAGAGCGGGACAGTGAGTGTGTCTGGAATGGAAAG
>NW_025137429.1:0-1204 GCF_004010195.1 Chiloscyllium plagiosum
GGATTACGTACATTCTCGAGTGAGCATAAGAGGAATGGAGAGTAAGTTTGCAGATGACACAAAAATTGGAGGTCTAGTGCACAGCGAAGAATGTTACCTCAGATTGCAACAGGATCTTGATCAGATGGGCCAATGGGCTGAGAAGTGGTAGATGGAGTTTAATGTAGATAACTGTGAGGTGCTGCATTTTGGGAAAGCAAGTCTTAGCAGGACTCATATACTTAATGGTAAGGTCCAAGGGAGTGTCGCTGAACAAAGAGACCTTGGAATGCAGGTTCGCAGCTCTTTGAAAATGGAGTCGCAAGTACATAGGACAGTGAAGAAGGCATTTGTTATGCTTTCCTTTATTGGTCAGAGTGTTGAGTACATGAGTTGGGAGGTCATGTTGCAGCTTACATGACATCGGTTAGGCCTCTGTTGGAATATAGCGTGCAGTTCTGGTCTCCTTCCTATCGGGAAAATGTTGTGAAACTTGAAAGGGTTCAGAAAAGGTTTACAATATGTTGCCAGGGTTGAAGGATTTAAGCTATATGGAGAGGTTGGATAGGCTGGGGCTGTTTTCCCTGGAGAGTTGGAGGCTGAGGGGTGACCTTACAGAGATTTACAAAATCATAAGGGGCATAGATAAGGTAAATAGACAAAGTCTAAAAGTGGGCAAGTCCAGAACTCGAGGGCATATGTTTCAGGTGAGCGGGTAAAAGAGACTAAAGCGGCAACTTTATCACGCAGAGGGTGGTACATGTATACAATGAGCTGTCAGAGGAAGTGGTGGAGGCTAGTACAATTGCAACATTGAAAAGGCATTTGGATGGGTATATGAATAGGAAGGGTTTGGACGTATATGGACAGGATGCCTGGCAGGTGGGACGAGATTGGTTTGGGATATCTGGTCGATATGGACGAGTTTCCGAGCTGTACATCTTAACGACTCTGTGACATTTCTTGAAGAGATATAGAACCTCTTAAAGGTGCATGTTATCACACATTGATCTATCTGGGTTCCATCTCCACCTATTCACTCAGATCTCCCCTTTCCCCCAAACACATCCAACCCGGTTAATTACCCAGTAAATACATCAAATTGCAAAAGTTGTGGTTTTCCCACTGCTTTCTCGGAGGCTCGAAAACTGCACTCCCCTCCAGAGAGATAGAGAGAGACAGGCTGAAGGATAGTGAGTGAGAGAGAAAAACAGACAGACACATA
>NW_025137430.1:0-1204 GCF_004010195.1 Chiloscyllium plagiosum
AGGGGAAATGAGGAAACTGGAGAAATCTGAGTGATCCCTTGTGATTGGAGGGTTCCTAGGCGGAAGACAAGGCGCTCTTCCTCCAACCGTCGTGTTGCTATGGTCTGGCGATGGAGGAGTCCAAGGACCTGCATGTCCTTGGTGGAGTGGGAGGGGGAGTTGAAGTGTTGAGCCACAGGGTGGTTGGGTTGGTTGGTCCGGGTGTCCCAGAGGTGTTCTCTGAAACGCTCCGCAAGTAGCCAGCCTGTCTCCCCAATATAGAGGAGGCCACACCGGGTGGTTTTGGAAAGGATTATAAGAGATAAGATTTATAATCGTCTAGCAAGCAACAATTTGAATGGAGATAGTCAACATGGTTTCATCAAGGGCAGGTTGTATCTCACAAACCTCATTGAGACTTTTGAGAAGGTGACCAAGCATGTGGATGAGGGTAGGGCAGTTGACGTGGTACACATGGACTTCAGTAAAGCCTTTGATAAGGTTTCACGTGGTAGGCTGTTGGAGAAAATGCAGAGGCATGGGTTTGAGGGTGATTTAGCAGTTTGGATTAGAAACTGGCTTTCTGTAAGAAGGCAGCGAGTGGTGGTTGATGGAAAATATTCAGCCTGGAGTCCTGTTACTAGTGATATGTCACAAGGATCTGTTTTGGGACCACTGCTGTTTGTCATTTTTATAAATGACTTGGATGCAGGCATAGGTGGATGGGCTAGTAAGTTTGCAGATGATACTAAAGTTGGTGGCATAGTGGACAGTGTGGAAGAATGTTGCAGGGGAACTTTGATAAACTGCAGAATTGGGCTGAGAGGTGACAAATAGAGTTCAATGCAGATAAATGTGAGGTGATTCACTTTGGGAAGAATAACAGGAAGGCAGAATACTGGGTCAATGGAAGATTCTTTGTAGTGTGGATGTGCAGAGGGATCTTGGAGTCCATGTACATAGATCCCTGAAAGTTGCCACCCAGGTTGATAGTGCTGTTAAGAAGGCAATACATTATTTTAGGTTTTATCAGTAGAGGGATTGAGTTTGGGACCGTGATGTCATGCTGCAACTGTGCAAAACGCTAATGCGGCCACACTTGGAATACTGTGTAGAGTTCTGTCCTCTGTATTACAGGAAAGATGGAACCATAGAGTCATAGAGATGTAGAGCAGGGAAACAGACCCTTTGGCCCAATCTAGTCCCACTTGCCAGCACCCGGCCC
>NW_025137431.1:0-1204 GCF_004010195.1 Chiloscyllium plagiosum
ACGAAATCTGTACTCACAACTCCAGATGTGATTACATTATGATCCTGTACAATAGCAGCAACACATTGCCAGCCTGCTGTAAAGTTTCTAAATCAGGTTAGCGTAGCTTCAGGTATCTGGAGGAAAGCACGCCATTGTCGTTCTCAAATCCAAAAGCATTACGGGATATCTGATGTAAATGGCACTATAACGCTTCAGAAGAAACTAAGAAAGGAGGCGGGATGTTCTCAATGTCGAGATAGACTTCCCAAATATTTCGCATTCACCTACCATTAATCTCAACAGTATTCAGATTCCACAGAACACTGGAAGGGGGGCATGAAAGACAACAAAGTCAGAGCTGCAATGTCAATGTTGGGCATGTCAAAAAACAGGAAATTAGATTTGCAAATTTGTGGGTATTGCAGTAATAACGGTCGATTTCAAGGTGCATGTAAACTATGTTAAGATGGAAATGTTAATGTTGGGAAAAATTGCTTTCACGTGCATGTATTAAATGGATTGCTTTTTTTTCAGTATTTTGAGCATCAAAGTATAGATGAGGCTAGTTTGGAATTGATGTTGTTTGATCAGATTTGCTCACTGAAAATCTTGTTCCCAAGGAACTTTTGGTATTACAGATTATGATATATTCAATTTTGCATGAATCCTTAATGCAAATCGGTGTCGAAGACTTCTGGAAAGGTTTGACCAATATTTGAATGGAAAATATAAGCTAGTTAAAACGCACCACACTGAATGTGTGGACAGGACAATTTATTGTAGAGCAAGACGAAATGAAAGGGAAACTAAACAGTTTATTTGTATCTGTCTGCATGCAGGGAGGTCGAGAAAATCTCTTAGAATACCAAATGACCATGGGATTTGTTCAACTGAAGACTAAAATTATTCATACGTATTCATATATATTTATAAACATGGCTGGAATGAGCAATGATAATTCCAGTGGGCCAGATGTTTTTTTTTCAGATCAGAATTTTGGAGAAAGTAGCAACAGCCAGACTGATTACATTGGGGACCACTGTGCTATTTCCTAGCTCATTTTGTAAAGTCATTGTGCATAACTCGAAAGTAATAAATATAATCAGAAGTTTAAAAGGGAAGAAGAGGGAGAGAGGTTAACTGCAGAACTGATAACTTGTCATCCAAAACAGGGAATCTGTTGGAACCTAGTATAAAGAATGGGGTATTTGATAATTAGGAA
>NW_025137432.1:0-1204 GCF_004010195.1 Chiloscyllium plagiosum
GTGTACCCCAAACCAGTGCATTGATCTGTAACCCCGGAGCAGTTCCCCTCCCAGCATGTAGGGCTGTGTACACCACCCTGGTGCATTGCTCAGTGACACTGTGTTAGATTACTGCCCAGTGTGGGGAATCTTGCAGCCCATGCTCACAGTGACAGGATGTGCAGCTCCCACCCATTTACAACTCCATCTCTCCATTGTGCCCTGACAAGGGCATGCTGTGGGTGTGAACATCCCTGCCACAGAAATACAGAGATGGAGGGGGAATCAGTTTAAACAATAACAAATGGGAGGGATATGGGAAATAGACAGAGAGGGGGAGACTGAGAGAAAATGTTATGGAAGGATGTGTTCCCAGGTTTTAGAATGCAGAAATGAAAACATTTTAACAGCATCATGTAAAATCAGTGTTTCCAGGAGTTTAAGGTGAACATGATATTGGTGGGAGTTCAGATGATGCAGAGTTTTGGATGAGTATTTGTTCTGCAGCTTTGTATTTGGGTGTAGGGTCAACAGAGTCTTTGACTCATTGGGCTAAATCTAACAATAATTTGTCTCAGTGCCATTTCCATTAACTGTGACAGAGGGATTATCTACACTAGGCCGAACTAGTTTCCTGGTGCTATCTTATCGAACTTACCTCATTAACTACCCACCCTACCCCATGGTGTCCCTCTCATTCAATACCAGTCCGATTCTCCAACACAATATGGCTGGAGGTACTCACCATCGCCCGCGTGTCCCTGGATATTCCATGATCCATGACACTGGCGCCATCTTAAAAAGGTCACTGAGCACACGGTTGAGCTTTCTCAGTTTGGAGCTGCCCTGCACAGTTTACCCCGAGCTTGGCAGATAAGGGGTAATTACACCCCGGTTTGTCGACAGGAGCACGGAGGTCCTGGTGAATGGGCTAGTACAGAGGGGGGGGGAATCTCTTCCCAGAGTGGGCCACACCACCAGACCCACCGAGCATGGTCTGAGGTCACCACCCAGCTGAGTGCAGTATCTGTGGTCTGAAGAAATGTTCAGCAATACAGGACAAGTATCAATAACCATCCCCGCTCTGTCAGGATAAGGGTCACGGTATTGTCCCTGCACCCTCACACTCACTGTATATCTGTTACAGCACCTACACCCGAACAAGGCTCATGGTCCATCACTCTCACTGCTGCATGCAACACCTTCTCTCTCTCTCTGTCTCTTT
>NW_025137433.1:0-1204 GCF_004010195.1 Chiloscyllium plagiosum
ACACACACACACACACACAGAGGAGGTGAGAGAGAGAGACAGAGATAGAGAGAGACACACACTGAGGGAGAGACAGAGAGAGAGGGAGAAACACACACACACACACAGAGGAGGTGAGAGAGAGACAGAGATAGAGAGAGACACACACTGAGGGAGAGACAGAGAGAGAGGGAGAAACACACACACAGAGGAGGTGAGAGAGAGAGACAGAGATAGAGAGAGACACACACTGAGGGAGAGACAGAGAGACATATAAACAGAGACACAGAGGGAGGGGGAGAGACAGAGAGAGAGAGACAGAGACACGGAGAGAGAGAGAGAGAGATGTGGAAACAGAGAGAGAGAAAGAGAGAGAGAGAGAGAGCTATCCTGAACAAACAAATAAACTCGCAAATAGGATTATGAGCCTGTCAGGTCCAACAGCAGGTTGTTTTGCTCAGTAATTAGTGAAATATTGATCAGGACAGCTGTCTGAGAGGTTTAAACTCATCCAGATTGACTATCAACAGCCAATAAACACAGTGTCTCACAGTGCTGTCTGGGGAACAGGCTCAAATTCCATTCCCTCGGCGGCGTCGTGCCAAGCTGAGCATTACCAATAATCGCTCAGCCGCAATCCATCAAGATATCTCTCTGTCATAATTCCAAGAGGGCCAACATACACTGTCTTCAGAAAGCAACGTTAATGTAAAGATACGCCCCAGGAGGGGGTTACCTTTGAGGGAAGGGAGAACCAGGGTTTAAAAAAAAAAATCACACAACATCAGTCCAACAGGTTTATTTGGAAGCACCAGCTTTCGGAACGCTGCTCCTTCATCAGGTGGTTGCGGAGCAGGATCACAGGACGCAGAATTTAGAGCAAAAGATGCAACTGAAACGATATACTGAACAGACCGAGGTAGCTGTTAGAATGGGTTGCAGGTTCATGACTATGTAAAAGCCCAGAACTGCTTTCAAGTCACCTTCCTGAGATAACTTAAAGTTTTACTTTTAAAACAAGCGACTTCTCAGCTCAGACTGTGCACTAAAGGTGTGAGGTCAGAGTCTGAGTGTATCGCAATCCCCGGGTCAGACTGGTTCAATTTCCCCAGTGAAGGACTTTATGAAATACTGCATGGACAGACTGCCTGCAGGTTACATAGAACTGTCCAGCACAGGGACAGGCCCTTCGGCCCACAATGCTGTACTGAACATGGCCCCAAGT
>NW_025137434.1:0-1204 GCF_004010195.1 Chiloscyllium plagiosum
AGAGAAAGTTGAAAAGCTGTCATGTGGCTGACTTCAGGCACAAAGTGTCCTGAACAATTTGAAAATTAAACATTTTGGCTGTTGCGCAAGAAACCTTGGTGCCTTGTTGTTTTCATAGCATTTCGAATTAAATTATGCCCCAATAATGTCCCAATACTCTAAAAGGCAATCGAATTTGAATTTTACTGTTTTGACAGTATTAAACCAATGAGACGATCCAGTGTTTTGGGGTATAAACGCCAACATTACCGTCAGTTAGCAATAAAAAGAGCACCTTCTGCCATTGAACGACTGCAACTCTCTCTAAAAGGAACCTTTTTACCCAAATATAAAAAGAATCTGTAGCAGAAGGCCGAATACGACCCGGGGCCTGCAGAGGAGGATCAACACTGCAAGCTGGTTTTGAAAATTATAGGCTGTAAATTTAATAGGGGCTATATTGGGTCAGTATATTGTTACAGAGTAGAAGTTAGCTAAATATTTAATACAAAGGAGGCTCGGAGTTGGAATATTTTCTTATGTAATGATCACTTTTGGAGTTAAAGAATAGCATTTTGAGTTTTTTCGTTAAACAGTCATATTTTGATTCGTACTCTGTCACCCACGCTTTAACAGATTACGAGGCAAGATGAGTTTTGCTGTATGCGTGGTTTAATTAGCAGAAGCTTTTACCGCCGTGTTGCAACAACGGAATGGATGACAGTTGGTGAGGGAGCGACCATAATTCTTTCAATCATTTTAATCCTTGTATTTGTGAATAGTGCCAGATCAGTGCAGGGTTGTATATGTCCCAACCTGAAAAAAAAAACAAGACAGAGATAAAACAACAGACCAGCTGTATAAAATGTCTGATGGGGCCATGTCTCGAGGCCACAAAGCAACGTTAAATGTTTCTTGTTCACTGACTTTGTGCAATGCTGCTCCAAGTTTTAATGCCCAGTTATTAAGGCCTTTCAGAACATTGAGACATCTTTCAGAGCACCGAGACTGCTTCACAGGAACTCGGAGAAACCAATCTGACACCATGTGCCTGTAACAGAGGGATATGAGGTTATTCAGCCCACACGGGCCTCATACCACTTAAAGAGGTGGAAAGCTAAAATTTGGCACATTTGGCTAAAGGAATGGGTCAAAACGTAGAGAAGTGGTGCTGCAGCTGTACGACGTGTTGATGAAATGACACCTGGAGTAAATATTGTTGTTT
>NW_025137435.1:0-1204 GCF_004010195.1 Chiloscyllium plagiosum
AGTGGGGGTGTTACACGTGGTTCCTATTAAATTTAATTCAGTTGGTCTTCCTTCGTGACATCGTCAATAAAATGCTGTCTTGATATTAGTGCCAGTCACTCTCATATGAGCTACTGTGTGCAACTCTTTTTTCATATCAATAGGTAATGATGCATGTCCAGGGATTGTTTTCATCTCACACAGGTTAGCGCATGTCCAGAGTTGGTTTTTCTAGACAATTCGTGGAGGTAGATCATTGCAAGCATTAAACAGGAGACAGATGGATCTTTGACAATCAGAGAGTTGTGAGATGCGAAGAATTAGGCATTACAGTGGGTTTGATGCCTACAGTAGATCAGCCAAGATCTTAAAAAATTGGCAAGGCGACTTGATCGTCCGAAATGCCTACTCCTGTTTTTTTATGTCTTCATATTCTGTAATTGCAAAATGAATAATTGTGATTTACCTGGACGTTCTGTATTCGATGCTGCAGTCAGGGAGACCAGATGATTTTATGAGCTATTTCTGGGAAAGGTATGTGGCCTGTATTTATCGTGAATCTTGGTCTCGAAAACGACAAACAAATTAAGCACAAGTTTCAAAGAGGAGAAACTCCGACAGGCATCTTTTGTACCCGAACCTGATCTCCCAATAACATTTTGCTCCCACACCAAACTGCGTGTGACAGTCTTGGGGAACTGCATGAGACCCTTTGATACTGTGGACTAGCTATTTCGACCAATTGGGCTCTATCTGCTCATGTGCAAGAGGATTGAGAGGTCGAATACAATATAAAGACCGTGTACTGAGTATCAGGGGTGGGCGATTAGCCACTTCTTTACTGTTCCACAAGGAACTAAGATCATGACTTAAATGGCAATGTTTTCAACGCCACTTTTCTCTCTATTCACCGTTTTCCTTCATTTACTTGGCTGTCAAATGGTTAACAAAGACAAATTTGAATTAGTGTAAACACCCAGGCACCACTAACTTCTGGTGAATAGAATTCCCACTTGAACAGCCCTTTGAGAATTTTTCATTCGTGTTCTGAACAATGTTGGACGGTGACCGATGCCATTTCCAGTCCCACTACTCCACTGGTTACAACGAACTTTAAAGGTAACAAATTCAGTATATTGCCAATGAAATAGGTCTCAGACTGGGTCACTTCCCCGTAAAATGAGATATACACAAGCACACACGCAGACGCATACACAAATGCAAT
>NW_025137436.1:0-1204 GCF_004010195.1 Chiloscyllium plagiosum
AATTATAACATTATCTGGAACATTCCATAATCGGCATTCTCCAGAATATTCTATAACTGTGTGGAAGGTATTGCAAAGGCGAGAGATAGATAGATAGATAGAGAAGGTGTTGCATGCAGTAGTGAGAGTGGGGTAGGTGCTATTACAGATATACAGTGAGTGTGAGAGAATACAGTGACACTTATCCTGACAGAGCGGGGAAGGTTATTGATGCTTGTCCTGTATAGCTGGACATTTCTTCAGACCTCAAATACTGCACTGAGCTGGGTGGTGGGTCTGGTGGTGTGGTTCCCTGTGGGATGGGAATGTTCCCTCTCTGCGCTAGCCCATCCAATATGCCCACCGTGCTCCGTCAACAAACCATGGTGTATTTGCCCCTTATCTGCCAATCTGCCAATTCCCTGCCTTTGCCCGACATTCCATCTAATCTTTTCCTATCTGTGTATTTGTCCAAATCCCTTTTCAATGTTATTATTGTACTCACTGCAACCACTTCCACTGGTAGCTCAGTCCATATGCGTGCCACACTCTGTATAAAAAAGTTGACCCTCAGGTTCCTTTTCATTATTTTCCTCTCCAAACATTAACAGATGTCCTTTAGTCTACGAGTTCCCAACCTTGCAAAAAAAATTGAAGTATTCACCACATGCACACCTCTCATGATTTGATAAAATCTCTATGTCCATAAGAACCCCCTCAGTTTCCTACAGATGAATGACTCCCTCCTGTTTCCGTGACCCCGTCTCGAGCAGTTAAATAACAGCCTCCTGTTCCTGTGTCCCAGTCTCGAGCAGTTGTGTGACTGTCTCCTGTTCCTGAGTCCCAGTTTCGAGCAGTTGAATGACTCCTTCCTGTTCCCGTGACCCAGTCTCGAGCAGTTGAGTGACTGCCTCTTGTTCATCTGTTCCACTCTCGAGCAGTTGAGTGACTGCCTCGTGTTCCTGGGTCCTAGTCTCGAGCGATTGAATGACTGCCTCCTGTTCCTGTGTCCCAGTCTCGAGCAGTTGAGTGAAAGCCTCCTGTTCCTGTGTCCCAGTCTAGAGTAGTTAAGTGACTGCCTCCTGTTCCTGTGTCCCTATCTTCAGCAGCTGAGTGACTGCCTCCTAATCGAAGTTTTGAGAAAATAGATGTCCTCCTCCTGCTCCAGAGTAACAGGCTGCAATAGTTCTGTTCACCTGCTGCTCCTGTGGAATGGAGTTGAGGG
>NW_025137437.1:0-1204 GCF_004010195.1 Chiloscyllium plagiosum
GCCGAAGGGCCTGTTTCCACGCTGTAATGTAATCTAATCTAATCTTGTCCCTGCCTGCCCTGACTGTTTGATTCACTTGTGTTCTCAACTGTACCAGTCTCAGATTGATCTCTTTCCTCACTATTTTCCTGGGTAACTCCCCCTGCCACTTACTAGTTTAAATCCTCCCAATCAGTTCTAGCAGATTTCCCTGCCAGTATATTAGTCATAGAATCATAGAGATATACAGCATAGAAACAGACCCTTCGGTCCAACCAGTCCATGCCGACCAGATATCCCAACCCAATCTAGTCCCACCTGCCAGCACCCGGCCCATATCCCTCCAAACCCTTCCTATTCATTGACCCATCCAAATGCCTCTTAAATGTTGCAATTGTACCAGCCTCCACCACTTCCTCTGGCAGCTCATTCCATACGCGTACCATCCTCAGTGTGAAAATGTTGCCCCATAGATCTCTTTTATATCTTTCCCCTCTTACCCTAAACCTATGCCCTCTAGTTCTGGACTCCCCGACTCCAGGGAAAAGACTTTGCCTATTTACCTTATCCATGTCCCTCATAATTTTGTAAACCTCTATAACCCCTCAGCCTCCGATGCTCCAGGGAAAACAGCCCCAGCCTGTTCAGCCTCTCCCTATAGTTCAAATCCTCCAACCCTGGCAACATCCTTGTAAATCTTTTCTGAACCCTTTCAAGTTTCATAACATCTTTCTGATAGGAAGGAGACCAGTATTGCATGCAATATTCCAATTGTGGCCTAACCAATGTCCTGTACAGCCACAACATGACCTCCCAACTCCTGTACTTCATACTCTGGCCGATAAAGGAAAGCATACCAAACACCTTCTTCACTATCCTATCTACATGCGACTCCACTTTCAAGGAACTATGAATCTGCACTCCAAGTCCCTTCCAATTTAGTTGCAATCCGTTCTTCTTGTACAGGTCACTTCTACCCCAAAAGAGATTCCAATGATCCAAAAATGTGAATCTTTCTCCCATACACCAGCTCCTCAGCCATGCATTCATCTGCTCTATCCTATTCCTGCCCTCACTAGACAATAGACAATAGGTGCAGGAGTGGGCCATTCTGCCCTTTGAGCCTGCACCACCATTCAATATGATCATGGCTGATCATGCTTAATCTGTATCCTGTTCCTGCCTTATCTTCATAACCCTTGATTCCACTATCATTGAGAGCTCT
>NW_025137438.1:0-1204 GCF_004010195.1 Chiloscyllium plagiosum
CATGTTTACGGAATCCTTGAGGGGGAGGGGGAGGGGGAGCAGCGCCAAATCGTGGTCCACATAGGCACCAACGACATAGGTATGACGAGAGATGAGGATTTAAGGCAGAAATTCAGGGAGCGAGGATGGAAGCTTAGAGCTAGGACAGGCGGAGTTGTTATCTCTGGTTTGTTTCCCATCTCCGTGGGATTGAGGTGAGGAATAGGGAGAGAGAGAGGAGATAGGCCTCACTCCTGATGAAGAGTTTTTGCCTGAAACGTCGATTTTTCTTGCTCCCTGATGCTACATGCTCTGATGTGCTTTTCCAGCACCACTCTAGTCTTGACTCCAATCTCCAGCATTTTCAGTACCCACTTTGGCCTCGAGGAAGGAGTTGGATATATGGCTAAGTGATAGTGTAGGAGGGATGGTGTGGATTCCTGAATATTTGGGGCTCTTTTCGGGGTAGGTGGGACCTTTAAAACTGAGCCAGAAGGGGCACAAATATTCTGAGGGGTGCTTGGGGAAATTTGCTAACACTCTTCAGGTGGGTTTGAACTAATTTAGCAGATGGATGGAAACCTAAATTGCAGTTCGAGTGTTCAGAAGATTGAGAGAAGACAGGTCTGAAACAAGGTTTCAAGGTCGCAAGAGGGCACGAGCAAGCAAGAAGTCGGTTTGAAGTATGTCGACTTCAACGCAGAGAGCATCTGGAATAAGGTGGGTGAACGTGCAGCATGGGATCGTACCTGGGATTTCGATGTTGTGGTCATTTTGGAGACATGGGTAGAGCAAGGACAGAAATGGTTGTTGCACGTTCCAGAAATTATATTGCCCAGTAAGAACAGAGAAGATGGTAAAGTGGGGTGGGGCGTTGTGTGGCATTATCAGTCACGGACAGTATTACAGTTGCAAAAAAGGACGTTGGAGGACTTGTCTACTAAGTTAGTAAGGGATGAGGTCAGAAACTGGAAAGGAGAGGTCACCTTGTTGGAAGATTTCCATAGGCCTCCGAATAGTTCCAGAGATGCAGAGGAATGAACAGCAAAGATGATTCTCGATAGGAGGGAGAGAGATAGGTTAGTTGTTATGGGGGACTTTAACTGTCCAAATACTGACTGGAAATCGTGTAGTTCAAGTACTTTGGATGGGTCAGGTTTGGTCCAATGTGTGCAGGAGGGTTTCCTGACTTAGTGTGTGGACAGGCTAACAAGGGCTAAGGCCA
>NW_025137439.1:0-1204 GCF_004010195.1 Chiloscyllium plagiosum
CAGACTGTGTGACACTCTCTGAGACACACTGTGTCACTCTCTGAAACACATTGTGACCTACCCCCCCTTAATTTAAAACTATGCTCCCTTGTAATAGATGTAACAGAGACACACTGTGACACTCTCTGACAGACTGTGACACACTGAAGCTCTCTCTGAGAGACTGTGACGCTCTCTGAGACACATTGTGACACTCTCTGACACTCTCTGAAACACACTGTGACACTCTCTGACTCTCTCTGAAACTCTCTGTGACACTCTCTGAAACACGCTGAGACACACTGTTTCACTCCCTGGCACATTCTCCAACACTCTGCGACTCTCTCTGAGACGGACTGTGACACTTTCTGACTCTCCCTAACTCTCTGAGACACACTATGACACTCACTGAGACACAAAATGACACTCTCTGACTCTCTCTGACACT
The DNA here is from genome assembly GCF_004010195.1 of Chiloscyllium plagiosum. Lineage (NCBI taxonomy): Eukaryota > Metazoa > Chordata > Chondrichthyes > Orectolobiformes > Hemiscylliidae > Chiloscyllium > Chiloscyllium plagiosum. The sequence goes on from NW_025137439.1 coordinate 428, forward strand.
CTCTCAGCACATTCTCTGTGACAAACTGTGACAGTTTGTGACTCTCTCTGAGACACACTGTCATTCTCTCTTAGACACACTCTGACACTCTCTGAGACACATTGTGACACTCTCTGACACTCTCTGAAACACACTGTGATACTCTCTGGCACAGGTAGAGACACACTGTGACACTCTCTGAAACACATTGTGACACTCTCTGACACAGGCGGAGACACACTGTGACACTCTCTGACAGACTGTGACACACAATCAAACGCTCTGTGAAACTCTCTGGCATTTTCACCAACACACTGCGACACTCTCTGATCCCATTTGAACCTCTCTGAGACAGAATATGACACTTTCTGACTGTCTGACTCTCTGAGACACACTGTTACTCTGACAGACTGTGACACTCTCTGAGACACATTGTGACACTCTCTGACACTCTCTGAAACTCTCTGTGACACTCTCTGAAACACGCTGAGACACACTGTTTCACTCCCTGGCACATTATCCAACACTCTGTGACTCTCTCTGAAACACAGTGTGACACAGTGATAGACTGTGACACACTGAAACACTCTCTGAGAGACTGTGACAGACTGTGACAGACTGTGACACTCCCTGAGACACATTGTGACGCTCTCTGACACTCACTGAAATACACTGTGACACTCTCTGACACAGGCAGAGACACATTATAACACTCTCTGACACAGGCAGAGACACTCTGTGATAGAATGTGACACACTGAAACATTCTCTGAGAGACTGTGACAGATTGTGACACTCC
>NW_025137440.1:0-1204 GCF_004010195.1 Chiloscyllium plagiosum
TTTCCTGACTTCCTTTGTCAGCCATGGCTGTCGAATCCCTCCCCAGATAATCTTTCTCTTCTTGGGGATGATCCTCTGTACAGTGTCCTCAATTTTACCCACAAACTCCTGCCATTTTTGCTCCACTCTCTTCCCTGCTAGGCTCTGCTTCCAGTCTATTTTCGTCAGTTCCTCTCTCATGCCCTCATAATTGCCTTTATTTAACTGTAACACCATTACATCCGATTTTGCCTTCTCTCTTTCAAACTGCAGACTGAACTCTACCATATTATGATCGCTGCTTCCTAAATGTTCCCTTACTTTAAGAATTTTTATAACGTCTGGTTCATTACATAGCACTAGGTCCAAAATAGCCTGCTCCCTTGTGGGCTCCATGACAAGCTGTTCCAAAAAGCCATCCTGTAAGCATTCCATGAATTCCCTTTCTTTGGATCCACTGGCAACCTTATTTACCCAGTCCACCTGCATATTGAAGTCTCCCATGATCACCGTGACCTTGCCTTTCTGACATGCCTTCTCTATTTCCCGGTACATGTTGCGCCCCAGGTCCTGACCACTGTTAGGAGGTCTGTACATAACTCCCATTATGGTTTCTTTGTCTTTGCGGTTCCTCAATTCCACCCACACAGACTCCACATCATCTGACGCTATGTCATTCAGCACCATGGATTTAATTTTGTTCTTAACTAACAAGGCAACCCCACCCCCTCTGCCCACCTCCCTGTCTTTTCGATGAGTTGAAAACCCTTGGATGTTTAACTGCCAGACCTGACCCCCCCTGTAACCACGTCTCTGTGATGCCTACCACATCATAATCATTCACGATGATCTGTGCCATTAGTTCATCTGCTTTGTTATGAATGCTACGAGCATTCAGGTAAAGTGCCTTAATGTTAACTTTCTTATCATTAGAGATATTGGAAGTCATAAGATGTCCTAAGTTATCCTCCCCTTTTGCTGCATTCCCAGTCTGTCTCAAGTTTAAATCTGCCTGCACAAATGCTATCCTGCCGTTTATCTTTCCATTTAACTCCATACTCCCTGTCGCTTTCACTTTCCCCTCCCCCCAACTCAGAAGTTTAAAGTCCTATTGACCACCCTATTTATCCTCTTCGCAAGAACATTGGTGCCTGATCAGTTCAGGTGGAGACCGTCCCAACGGTACAGATCTCCCTGGTTCCAAAACTGATGCCAATGCCCCATG
>NW_025137441.1:0-1204 GCF_004010195.1 Chiloscyllium plagiosum
CATGGACACCAAGATCCCTCTGCTCATCCACAACCTGGAGTTGGGAGGTCATGTTGCAGCTGTACAGTTAGGCCAGTGTTGGAATATTGCATGCAATTCTGGTCTCCTTCCTTTTGGAAAAATAGAACATAGAAAAGTACAGCACAGAACAGGCCCTTAGGCCCACGATGTTGTGCTGAGGTTTAATCCTAATGTTAAATAAAGTAACTTAACCTACCCACCCCTCAACTCACTGCTATCCATGTGCATGTCCAGCAGTCGCTTAAATGTCCCCAATGACTCTGCTTCCACCACCACCGCTGGCAACACATTCCATGCATTCACAACTCTCTGCGTAAAGAACCTTCCTCTGATGTCTTCTCTATACCTTCCTCCTAATATCTTCAAGCTATGACTCATCGTACCGGTCAATCCTGCCTTGGGGAAAAGTCTCTGGCTGTTGACTCTATCTTTTCCTCACATTATCTTGTACACCTCGATCAGGTCACCTCTCTTCCTCCTTCTCTCCAGAGAGACAAGTCCGAGCCTATTCAACTTCTCTTCATAAGGCAAGCCCTCCAGTCCAGGCAGTATCCTGCTAAACCTTCTTTGCACCCTCTCCAAAGCCTCTGTATCCAAGTGTGGTCTCACCAGGGACTTGTAGAGCTGCAGCAAAACCTCGCGGCTCTTAAACTCGAACCCCCTGTTAATGAAAGCCAAAACACCATATGCTGTCTTAACAATGTATGTACTTGCACACCCAGATCCTGCTGTTCCTCCACACTGCCAAGAATCCTGTCTTTAATCCTATATTCAGCATTCGAGTTCGACCTTCCAAAATGCATCACTTCACATTTATCCAGGTTGAACTCCATCTGCCATTTCTCAGCCCAGCTCTGCATCCTGTCTATGTCTGCAGTCTGCAGTAGCCCTCTATACTATCGACGACACCTCCAACCTTTGTGTCATCTGTAAATTTACAAACCCACCTCTCAACCTCCTCATCCAAGTCATTTATAAAACTACAAAGAGCAGAGGCCCAAGAACAGAGCCCTGTGGGACCCCACTCAACACTGACCTCCAGGCAGAATACTTTCCATCTGCAACCACTCTCAGGCTTCTGTCAGCCAAACAATTCTGAATCCAGATAACCAAATCTCCCTGTATCCCATACTCCCTGACTTTATGAATGAGCCGACCATGGGGATCCCTATCAAATGCCTTG
>NW_025137442.1:0-1204 GCF_004010195.1 Chiloscyllium plagiosum
TCCGTAGTCACTATCCACAACTCCAGCGACCTTAGTGTCGTCAACAAATTTACTAACCCACCCTTCTACGCCCTCATTCAGGTCGTTTATTAAAATGAAGAGCAGCAGAGGACCCAACACCGACCCTTTCGGTACACCACTGGGAACTGGTGTCCAGGATGAACATTTCCCATCAACCACCGCCTTCTGTCTTCTTTTGGCAAGCCAATTACTGATCCAAACTGCTATATCTCCCATAATCCCATTCCTCCGCATTTTGTGCAACAACCTACTCTGGGGAATCTTATCGAACGCCTTGCTGAAAACCAGATACACTAAATGAACCGGTTTACTCTCATCTACCTGTTTGGTCACCTTCTCAAAGAACTTAATAAAAGTTGTGAGGCACGACCTACCCTTCACAAAACTGTGCTGACTATCCCTAATCAAGTTATTCTTTTCCAGATGATTATAACTCCTGTCTCTTATAACCTTTTACGAACAACTGAAGTAAGGCTCACTGGTCTGTAATTACCAGGGTTGTCTCGACTCCCCTTCTTGAACAGATGAACCACATTTGCTATCCTCCAGTTTCTGGCACTCTTCCTGTGGACAATGACGATTTAAAGATCAATGTCAAAGGCTCGGCAATCTCCTCTCTGGCTCCCCAGAGGATCCTAGGATAAATCCCGTCCGGCCCAGGGGACGTATCTACATTCACACTCTGCAGGATTTCTAATACCTCTTCCTTGTGAACCTCAACCCCACCTAGTCTAGTAGTCTGTATCTCAATATTCTCCTCGACAACATGGCCGTTTTCTAGGAGATTAATGTCGAAAGATATTCATTTAGTGCTTCCCCTGTGCCCTCTTCTCCACACACAACTTCCCACTACTATCATTGATTGGCGCTAATCTTACTCTTGTCATTCTTTTATTCTTTAAATACCTGTAGAAAGCCTCAGGGTTTATGCTGACCCAATCCACCAACAACGTCTCATGTCTCCTCCTGGTTCTTCTGAGCTCACTCTTTAGGTCTTTCCTGGCTGTCTAGTAATCCTCAAGCGGCCTAACTGAGCCTTTACATCTCATCCGAACATAAACCTCTTTATTCATCGTGACCAGAGATTCAACTTCCTTCATGAACTACAGCTCCCGCGCTCTACAGCTTCCTCCATGCCTCACAGGTGCACACTTATGTTAGACACTCAGGAGCGTTTCCTTGA
>NW_025137443.1:0-1204 GCF_004010195.1 Chiloscyllium plagiosum
CATCATCTGCATGCAATGTAATCTTATTTGACTGTTACCCAATGTCTGGGCAGATATGTTGGGGTCCCGACGGGTGTCCTCATCCAATGGCTCTAACAACATTGTAAACAACATAGACGAAATGATACAATATTATAGATTGCCTATAGAAACATTAAAATTATTGGATCGCTCACCTTTGGTGAGAACAGCGGCCAGAGGGTCCTTGTAAAGGACCATCACCCACGTGATAAATGCTTGACCTCGACCAATCTGTTGTAATGTATAGAAAACATACCACCACTGAACCCAACCAACTGCCTTCTCTGCATCGAGAAACACCACTAATCGTTGTTGACACGCTTGAATCACATTGAGTAATCGCATAATAATGTTGGAAGATCTGTAGTCCATTGTAAAGCCCGTATGGTCGGCCTCCACCAGTGACACTATCACCAATGTGAAAAACAATGGCGAATGAGGACAACTTTGTCGACTGCCTCCAGAAATATGAAAATTACTGGGTCGCACATCAATTGTGAGAACCGCTTCCAGAAGATCGCTATAAAGCACCCTCACCCACTTCAAAAAACCTCACCTGGACCAAACTGTTTTAATGCATAGATGACACGTGACCACTCAGCCCAATAAAATGCCTTCTCTGCATCAAAGCAGACCTTGAAGCCCTTTACAGATTGATGTTGACACGCTTGAATCACATTGAGTAATCTGCTAACATTATTGGAAGAATAGCCATTTGTAGAGTCAGTCTGGTACACTTTAACAATGGAAGGTAGCACTGTTTCCCGGCTAAATGCAAGGGTCTCAGATAGGATTTTTAAATCGCCAGTTAATCGTGACATGGGCCTGTAAAAACCACAGCCCTCTATGGTCTTCCCTTTCTTCAGAATAAGAGATATATTTTCCTCTTTTAAGGATGCTGATAGGCAGAATGATTTTATGAGTGACTGAACATGGCCCTGACAACATTCATTGGGAAGGCGGTCACGATTGGGCGTCTTTCCACTCTGATGTTGGTTCACAGCGTCCTGCACCATCAGCACTGGCAACGATGCATTAATGCAGACACTTCTTCAGAGGTTATTCATGGAAGATCCTAGTTCTTGAAAAAATACTCCATCTTAGTTAATCTATCCTCACAAAGTTCAGTCTGATATCAGTCGGAGTTATGTGACCGAATTGCTGCATTAATCTTTTTGGAATC
>NW_025137444.1:0-1204 GCF_004010195.1 Chiloscyllium plagiosum
GTTAAATTTCATGAATCATTTGTTGGTCCAGTCAACGAACCTTGCGAGGTCCTTGTTAAATTCTGAACCATCGCCTTCCAGGTTCACAGTGGCTGCGAGTTTCATGTTACAGCAAATTGTGAAGTTGTGCACTATATGCCAATGTCTTAGTTCAAAATTTAAAGCAATCACAGCTCCAAACATTTACAAAATATCACTATGGATCTTCCTGGAATCCCAAAAAAATTGTCCCTTTGATCAATGATTTCTAAAATTTACTCACATATCTGTTGTGAAGGAAGTTTTCAAATAACTTGAAGTGCAAATGGTTCACATCAGTTGGAATACAGTAACATTTAATGTGTTACCCCACACAAAAAGAAATCAAGCAATATTCACAAGTTGCTCTCAGCAAGTCTATGATGGACTGTTTTATCAAACAAAATCATTTCCAATGTTGTGAGGGCTCGTCTATCTTCTGTGCAATGGTCTGAGTTTTGTGTCTGACTGCAGATGAAACTGGCTGATCTGGGTAAAAGTACAGTTGAATAACGTGATGTTGTCCCAGGCATCATCTGGCACCATTAATTAGACCATTAATTTCCACATCACTAGCCAGACTATCAGGTGGGGTGTATTGATCTCATTGAAACGAATGCTTGGAATATTTCCGGTATGAATCATGTGAAGTGGAGCCTCTGAACGAGACATAGAACATAGAACAATACAGCACAGAACAGGCCCTTTGGCCCACGATGTTGTGCCGAACATTTGTCCTAGCTTAAGCACCTATCCATGTACCTATCCAATTGCCACTTAAAGGTCACTCCCACAGGCAGCACATTCCATGCCCCCACCACTCTCTGGGTAAAGAACATACCCCTGACATCCCTCCTATACCTTCAACCCTTCACCTTAAATTTATGTCCCCTTGTAACACTCTGTTGTACTCGGGGAAAAACTCTCTGACTGTCTACTCTATCTATTCCCCTGATCATCTTATAAACCTCTATCAAGTCACCCCTCTTCCTTCGCCTTTCCAATGAGGAAAAGCCGAGCACTCTCAACCTATCCTCGTATGACCTATTCTCCATTCCAGGCAACATCCTGGAGACAAAGTCGGAAAGATGAATTTCGAGTAGTAGGAAGTTTTCACGACAGAGATAGATCACTTCGCCCATCGAACCTGTATCGCGTGAAGACAAAGCCTTCCAGCCAACACCCC
>NW_025137445.1:0-1204 GCF_004010195.1 Chiloscyllium plagiosum
TAATGAAGTGCTCTTCCTGTCGGATGTGGGAGATTAGGAAAAGTTTCCATGTTACTGATGCTTATGTCTGTAGGAAGTGTGTTTGGTTGTGAATCCTATTTTATTGCATGGATTGGTTGGGTCAGCACCTAGAGGCAATGAGGAATTTACGGGAGCTGTGATGCTCACAAGTTTAATACTGTCCTTGAGTAATCTCAAGGATTTCAGGGTAACTAACAGTTTACATACTCTCTGAAACATTGAAGAGTGAATGATAATGTTGTGATGCTTGGCAGTTGCAGGAAGGGTGAAAAACTGCACATGCAATCAGGTAGATGGGTTAGCTCCAGGAAAGGTGGGAGAGGGAGGCAGGTAGTGTAAGAGTCTCTTGTGGCTACCCTCATCTTATACAAGTATGCTGATCTGGAAAATGTAAAGGGCAATGAACTCTCAGGGGAATGTAGCACTGACAGCCAGTTTTCTGGTACCGAGATTGGCTCTAATGTAACAAGGGGTACACCAGGTTCCAAGTGGTCGATTGTGATTACTTTTAGATTTAGATTACTTACAGTGTGGAAACAGGCCCTTCGGCCCAACAAGTCCACACCGACCCGCCGAAGCACAACCCACCCATATCCCTACATTTACTCCTTACCTAACACTACGGGCAATTTAGCATGGCCAATTCACCTGACCTGCACATCTTTGGACTGTGGGAGGAAACCGGAGCACCCGGAGGAAACCCACGCAGACACGGGGAGAATGTGCAAACTCCACACAGTCAGTCGCCTGAGTCAGGAATTGAACCCGGGTCTCTGGCGCTGTGAGGCAGCAGTGCTAACCACTGTGCCACCGTACCGCCCTTGTGATAGAGGACTCTGTAGTCAGAGGCACAGACAGATGTTTCTACAGCCAGCAATGACACATCAGAATGGTATGTCGCCTCCCTAGTGCCAGGAACATGAATATTTCATAGCGGGTACGGAATATTCTTAAAAGGGGGGAAAGACAAGCAGAAGGTTGTTGCACACATTGAAAATAATGACATAGGAAGAGAAAAGAATGAGATTCTGAGGAAAGAATGTAGGAAGTTAGACAGAATTTCAAAAGGTGGTCCTCAAGGGTAGGAATATCTGGAATACTCCCAGTGCCATAAACTAGTGAAGGTAGGGTCAGGAGAATAGAGCAGATGAATGTATGGCTGAGGAACTGGTGCAGGAGGGAA
>NW_025137446.1:0-1204 GCF_004010195.1 Chiloscyllium plagiosum
TCTCATCCCTTCGCAACCGCCTGTGAACGATCCACGCTCTGTTCCCCAGCAACAGCCTGTTAACCCATCCTTAATCTGTTACCCTAGCAACAGCCGATGACCCAATCCCCGATCTGTTCGCCTGGGAACACCCTGTGATGCCATCCACACTTGGTTCTCCTCGTACCATTCTCTGAATCTTTCCTTACTCTGTTCTCCAAATAAAACCCCTGTTTAACTATCCACACTCTGTTCACCGAGAAACAGCTTGTAGACCAATTCCCAATCTGTTCCACTAGCTATAACCTGTGACCGTCATCCACACTCTGTTCTTCTAGCAACTGCGTTTTTGAGCCCATTCGCACTCTTTTTCCTCGCAACAGGCTGTGGACGCATCCACAAGATGTTCACTCAGGAATTACCTGCAAACGTATCTCCACTCTGTTCTCACGTCAATGACTGTGACCCCATCGCCACTGTGTTATACTAGCAACTGCCTGTGACGCCCATTCCCGCTCTGTTGTCCGAGCAAAGACCTTTGAACACCTTCACCGCTCTGTTCCCTGAGCAACATCCGGTGAACACCATCCCTGCTGAGTTCCCCGAACAACGACCTGTGATTCAATTCCCACTGTGTTTACTGAATAACAGACTCAGACACGATCCCCATTCTGTTTTCCTGGCAACTACCTGGAACCCCATTCCCGCTAGGTTCTCCTCACAAGTGCCAGTGGCCCCACACCCGCTGTTTTCCGATAACAAAAGAATGGGAATACATCCCCTCACTGTTCCCTTTGCATGGGCTGTTCACACCATCCCCGCTCTGTTCTCTGAACAACGACCTTTGTTTCAATGCCCACACTGATTCACGAGCAACTGTCTGAGGTCGCATCACGCTGTGGTCCCCGAGCATCAGGCTGTGAAGTCATCACCACTCTGTCCCTCTCTCAACTGCCTGTGACCCGACCCCACTTTGTTCTGATCGCGACAACCTGTAATCCCTTCCCCGCTCTGTGCCTCTAACAAGGATCAATGACTGAATCGCCACTCTATTCTTTTGCCCTAGCAACCTCCTGTGATCCCATCCACACTGTGAAATCCTGGTCATGAACTTCGAAATCATGCTCACTGTGTTCTCCCTGTAACTCCCTGTAAAATTATTCCCACTCTGCTCACCTAACAACAGCCTGTTGACCCATTTCCAAACTGTATCCCTAGCGACGAC
>NW_025137447.1:0-1204 GCF_004010195.1 Chiloscyllium plagiosum
GAGAAGATCTTTTACAACGGAATGAAGCAGGAATTTCTTCAGCCAGGGTGTGTTAAGTCAAGGGGATTCATCACCGCAGGTGTGCAGGTCATTGAGTATATTTAAGACTGAGATAGATAGGTTAATGAGTATCAAGGGAATCAAGGATTACGGGGAGAACGCGGGAGACAAAGTTTGAAAAACTGATCAGTCATGATTGAACAGTGAAGTAGACCCAATGGGCTTAATTACCTAATCTCTGCTCATATGAGCCTTATGCTCTACGACATGACGAATGGCGTCCTTTACCACCATAAAAGTGTTGTGATTCTATTAACTGTCTTCAATCCAATCGGGCCTTAAGCTCCATCTGACTTCATGTGCTTCAACGCATAGTGGACTTATGGAACAGCACAGATAGCTTTGTTTGGCAACATTGTGTGATTATATTTGTGACGCAGTCAAAGTTATCTCAACGTTGAACTTTTTGCAGGGCAGTTTTCAAGTGCATGAAACATGACCTTTATATTCACAAACAAAAAAAAAATACAATTAAATTAATTTTATCGTTAAAATGCGTTTTCAGCCCAAGGAACAGCCCTACACGAGAGAGAGAGTGTTGTCAACGGATCAGGTTCACTCTGAAAGAAGTATCTTTGGAGTGTACGCAGTGTAATTATGAAAGGACAGAAGAGCGATTTATTCGGGAAAGCCTGCTCACCTATTTAAGTTGATAATGGACGTTCAAACATATGTAAGCTTTGTACAGGCACAACCACATAAAGCTTCAGGCCGTTGTTAATTCCAAAATTTAACGAACAACTTAAAAGAACTCAAAGGCTGAATATCCAAGGCTCACTTCAGTGGAGAACTGCAAAATTTCTCAAGGCTTAGACTAAAATCAAAAAGACCTCATCGTGGACATAAGTCACAATGTCTTAAGTTAAAATTTTGCCCGCCTGCTTTCAGATTCATCAAGGAGTGAACACAATTAAACTGCACCATTCCTATTTGTCTCTTCAAATATTTTGCAACTTTCGATGAGATTATCTCACATGCTTTGAAACAGTAAAAAATAAGTTAAGGCCGTATTGTGTCCTTTCAATGCACAGTACAAATGTCCATCCATGGTGACAAGGCTAACCAACATTCGTCGTATTCCTCATTCGGCAATAGTATCTTTCCTAAACTACGGATTATAAATCCCCATACTGTACTCCAAGTG
>NW_025137448.1:0-1204 GCF_004010195.1 Chiloscyllium plagiosum
TCCCCACCAGTACTGTACCCCAGTGTAATACAAGACAGACCTGTCCCCACCAGTACTGTACCCCAGTGTTACCCAGGGACAGACCTGTCTCCACCAGTACTGTACCCAGGTGTTATACAGTGACAGACCTGTCCGCTCCAGTACTGCACCCAAGTGTTATACATTGACAGACCTGACCCCACCAGTTCTGTACCCCAGTGTTATACAGTGACAGTCCTGTCCCCACCTGTACTGTACCCCAGTGTTATACAGTGACAGACCTGTCTCTCCCAGTACTGTACCCCAGTGTTATACAGTGACAGACCTGTACACAACAGTTCTGTACCCCAGTGTTATACAGTGACAGACCTTTCACTACCAGTACTGTACCCCAGTGTTATACAGCGACAGACCTTTCCCCACCAGTACTGTACCCCAGTGTTACACAGTGACAGACCTGTCCCCACCAGTACTGTACCCCAGTGTTATACAGTGAGATACCTGTCCCCACCAGTACTGTACCCCAGTGTTATACAGCTTCAGACCTGTCCCCACAAGTACTGCACCCCAGTGTTATACAGCTACAGACCTGTCCCAACCAGTACTTTACCTCAGTGTTATACAGTGCTAGTCATGTCCCCACCAGTACTGCACCCCACTGTTACACAGGGACAGACATGTCCCCACCAGTACTGTACCCCAGTGGTATACAGTGACAGAACTGTCCCGACCAGTACTGAACCCCAGTGTTGCACAGTGACAGACCTGTCCCCACCAGTACTGTACCCCAGTGTTATACAGTATCAGATCTGTCCCCACCAGTACTGTATCCCAGTGTTATACAGTGACAGATCTGTCCCCAAAGCGTTATACAAGGACAGACCTGTCCCCACCAGTACTGTACACCAGTGGGACACAGTGACAGACCTGTCCCCACCAGTACTGCACCCCAGTGTTATACAGGGGCAGACGTGTCCCCACCAGTACTGTACCCCAGTGTTACACAGTGACAGATTTGTCCCCACCAGTACTGTACCCCAGTGTAATACAATGGCAGACCTGTCCCCACCAGTACTGCACCCCAGTGTTACACAGGGACAGACCTGTCGCCTCCAGTACTGAACCCCAGTATTACACAGTGACAGACCTATCCCCACCTGTACTGTACCCCAGTGTTATACAGTTACAGACCTGTCCCCACCAGTACTGTACCCCAGTGTAATAC
>NW_025137449.1:0-1204 GCF_004010195.1 Chiloscyllium plagiosum
GCAGACCTCACTTTCTCCTCAAAGATCTTTTGATGAGGACTCATCTACTGAAATAGTGTGGGCTGAGGTTAGAAATAGGAGAGGAGAGGTCACACTGCTTGGTGTTTTTTATAGGCCTTCGCAGAGTTCCAGGGAGGTGGAAGAGACAAGTAGCAAAATTATTCTGGATAGGAGTGAAAGGAACATGATGGTCATTATGGGGGACTTTAGCTTCTCCAACATTGACTGGAAATGCTATAACTCCAGTACGTCGGATGGATCAGTATTTGTCCAATGTGTACAGGAGGGTTTCCTGACACAGTATGTCGAATGGCCAACAAGAGGAGAGGCCACGTTGGATCTGGTGCTTGGTAATGAACCAGGCCAGGTATTTGATTTAGTTGTCGTTGAACACTTTGGAGAGAGTGACCACCGTGGGTGGCATGGTGGCACAGTGGTTAGCACTGCTGCCTCACAGTGCCAGAGACCCGGGTTCAATTCCTGCCTCAGGTGACTGACTGTGTAGAATTTGCACATTCTCCCCGTGTCTGCGTGGGTTTCCTCTGGGTGTTCTGGTTTCCTCCCACACTCCAAAAATGTGCAGATCAGGTGAATTGACAATGCTAAATTGCCCGTAATGTTAGGGGCAGGGGTAAATGTAGGGGAATGGGTCTGGGTGGGTTGCTCTTTGGCGGGTTGGTGTGGACTTGTTGGGCTGAAGGGCCTGTTTCCACACTAAGTAATCTTAAAAAAAAAAAAATCAGTTACATTTAGTTTAATGATGGAAAGGAATAGGTACATACCACAGGTCAAAAGTTATCGATGGGGCAAGGGCAATTATAATGCGATTAAGCAAGATTAGGATGAGAATGGGGTAGCAAAATGCAGGGGATGCAGACAATGGAAATGTGGAGCTGGTTTAAGGAACCTATATTGTGTCCTTGATAGGTATGTCCCTGTCAGCTGGGGAGTAAGTGAGAATGTAAGGGAACCGGGGTTTACAACAGAAATTGCATCTCTTGTTATGAAGAAAAAATGAGGCTTATGTATTGATGAGGCAAGATGGTTCAGATAAGGCGATGGAGAGTTACAGATCAGCTCGGAAGGATTTAAAGAGTTAAGAAGAGCAAAGAGAGGAAACGAGCATTCTTTAGTAAATAGAATAAAGGAGAACCCTAAAGCTTTCCATAGCTATGTGAGGAATAAAAGGATGATTAGGCTAGGA
>NW_025137450.1:0-1204 GCF_004010195.1 Chiloscyllium plagiosum
AAGTTTCACAGCATCTTTCTGATAGGAAAGAGACCAGAATTGCATGCAATATTCCAACAGTGGCCTAACCAACGTCCTGTACAGCCGCAACATGACCTCCCAACTCCTGTATTCAATACTCTGACCAATAAAGGAAAGCAGACCAAACGCCACTATCCTATCTACATGTAACTCCACTTTCAAGAAACAGGAAAGGAGAAGTCACCATGCTGGGAGTTTTCTATAGACCTCCGAATAGTCTCAGAGATGTAGAGGAAAGGATAGCAAAGATGATTCTCGATAGGAGTGAGAGAGGCAGGGTAGTTGTCATGGGGGACTTCAACTATCCAAATATTGACTGGGATCACTACAGTACGAGTACTATAGATGGGTCAGCCTTTGTCCAGTGTGTGCAGGAGGGCTTCCTGACACAGTATGTAGACAGGCCTACAAGGGGTGAAGCCACTTTATATTTAGTACTGGATAACGAGCCTGGCCAGGTGTTAGATTTGGAAGTAGGTGAGCACTTTGGAGACAGCGATCACAATTCTGTCAGGTTTACTTTAGTGATGGAAAGGGATAGGTGTACTCCACCAAGCAAGAGTTACAGCTCGGGGAAGGGAAATTACGATGCAATTAGGAAAGATTTAGGAAGCGTAGAATGGGGAAGGAAACTGCAGGGGATGAGCACATTAAAAATGTGGAGCTTATTCAAGGAAAAGCTCCTGTGTGTCCGAGATAAGTATGTACCTGTCAGGCAGGGAGGAAGGTATAGAACACTTGAGCCGTGGTTTACTAAGGAAGTGGGATCCCTGGTCAAGATGAAGAAGAAGGCTTATGTTAGGACAAAATGTGAAAACTCAGTTAGGGCGCTTGAGGGTTACAAGGAAGTCAGGAAAGACCTAAAAAGAGAACTCATAGGAATAAAAGAATGACGAGAGTTAAATTAGGGCCAATCAAGGATAATAGTGGGAAGTTGTGTGTGGAGCCAGAGGAGATAGGGGAAGCACTAAATAAATATTTTTTGACAGTGTTCATTATAGAAAATGAAAATGTTGGTGAGGAAGATACAGCGATACTAGCATCTAGACTAGAAGAGATTGAGGTTCACAAGGAAGAGGTATTAGAAATACTGCAGAGTATGAAAATAGACAAGTGCCCTGGGCCGGATGGGATTTATCCTCGGATCCTATGGGAAGCAAGGGAAGAGATTGCCGAGCCTTTG
>NW_025137451.1:0-1204 GCF_004010195.1 Chiloscyllium plagiosum
GAGGTGACTGACAGTGAGGGTTCCTGACAGTGAAGGTTACAGACAGTGAGGGCAACTGACAGTGAAGGTTACAGACTGTGTGGGTTACTGACAGTGAGGGTTACTGACAGTGAGGTTAATGTCATTGAGGGTTACTGCCAGTTGGGATACTGACAGTGAGGATTACAGACAGTGAGGGTTAAGACAGACAGCGAGATTACTGACAGTGAGGGCGACTGGCAGTGAGGAATACTGACAGTGAGGGCTAGTGTCAGTGAGGACTACTGACAGTGAGGTTACAAACAGTGAGGGTTACTGACAGTGTGGTTACTGACAGTGAGGGTTACTGACCGTAAGGATTACTGACCATGAGGGTTATTGACAGTGAGGTTAACTGACAGTGAGGATACTGACAGTGAGGGTTACTGACAGTGAGGCTTACTGACAATGAGGGTGACTGCCAGTGAGGATACTGACAGTGAGGTTTACTGACAGTGAGGGTTAATGACAGTGAGGTTACTGACAGTGAGGGTTAATGACAGTGAGGTTACTGACAGTGAGGGTTAATGATAGTGAGGTTACTGACAGTGAGGTTTACTGACAGTGAGGATTTTTGACAGTGAGGTTAACTGACAGTGAGGATACTGACAGTGAGGGTTACTGACAGTGAGGGTTACTGACAATGAGGGTGACTGCCAGTGCGGATACTGACAGTGAAGATTACTGACAGTGAGGTTACTGACAGTGAGGATTACTGACAGTGAGGGTTACTGCCAGTGAGGATACTGACAGTGAGGATTACTGACAGTGAGGGTTAATGACTGTGAGGTCACTGACCGTCAGGATTACTGACAGTGAGGGTTAAAGACAGTGAGGTTACTGACAGTGAGGGTTACTGACAGTGAGGGTTACTGACAGTGAGGATACAGATACTGAGGATACTGACAGTGAGGGTAACTGACACTGAGGTTTACTGACAGAGAGCGCTACTGACAGTGAGGGTTACTGACAGTGAGGATACAGATACTGAGGATACTGACAGTGAGGGTAACTGACAGTGAGGATTACTGACAGTGAGGGTTACTGCCAGTGAGGATACTGACAGTGAGGATTACTGACAGTGAGGGTTAATGACAGTGAGGTTACTGACAGTGAGGGTTAATGACAGTGTGGGTTACTGACAGACAGTGAAGTTCCTGACAGTGAGAATTACTGACAGAGAGCG
>NW_025137452.1:0-1204 GCF_004010195.1 Chiloscyllium plagiosum
GTGCAAACTCCACACAGAGAGTCGCCTGAGGTAGTAATTGAACAAGGGTCTCTGGCACTGCGAGGCAGCAGTGCTAACCACTGTGCCACAGTGCTGCCCTGAGGGTACCACTACCTCTAAATGCTGTAACCTCTTTACCTGCTACTCCTGGCCTATGCCAGTAAACCTTCCTCTCACAGGGATATCTTTTAAGAAGATCTCACACATTCTTCTCAATCTCTCACAGAAACCAACTTTTGATTTCTGAACCAAATCATCATCATCAGCCATTCCAACTTCTAATCTTGCCGTTTTAACTCTCTGCTCTTCCACACAAGTTTTCACGACTGCAGGAAGTGAATTGTCGAACTTGTTCAAAATACGAATCTCTCTAAGAGTGTCATAGGTTTGCTCGGTTTTTAATACCGCTACCCACCTTTCAAAATTACTTTGTTTGATCCTTTCAAACTCAATGTGCGTTTAATCAGAGACCCTTTTTTAGATTTTTTTGTGCTTCTGGCACAAGCTCATATGCACTTCAGATGGCTTTCCTCACCTCCTCATACTCCCCAGTGCCTCCTCCGATAGGAATGCAAATACCTATCAGCTTTGTTTGAATCAACTAAATTCACATGGTCACTGGGCACTGCATTTGCTTAGCCACTTTCTCAAATGAAATTCAAAAGGCTCCCCCATCCTTCTCATAAAATTTAGATAATGCCTGGATGTATTTAAACAGATCCCCATTAGGCCATTGGCCACAATAGCGTTGCTCATCCTCACTATTCTCCTCATCCAGCCTACCGTTTAACTTCATCACCGCCTTCTATGTCAACTTTCCTCCCTAATTACTAACTTTTGAAATTGAAACTCTCTGCTTTTCTTCTCTTTTTTCTCTCTTTCTTCTTCATTTTCTTTTCTTTTATTTCTACTTTTCATCATAATTCAAACTGTTTCAATTGCGTCTCATGTTCAAGGTGCCTCATTTGAAATTGAATTCGGGCCATTTCCAGAGATTCTGATTTCATTTAAACCAAATGTAATTGCCGAGCGACAGCTGTAATTATCTCTCATTTTCTCACAGACAGACACAACCCCAACTCCAGCCTATCTGGCAATTCCTACAGCTTTGCCTTCATTACCTTTTGTAAAATCCCCAACTTTACTTCTTCAACACCAAGAGAACTCTCAGTGACTGAAAGAATCTTTATACACAAAACACTGT
>NW_025137453.1:0-1204 GCF_004010195.1 Chiloscyllium plagiosum
GATTACGAGGTGAGACAATGTTTCCTGGGTGTTGTGGTTTTCATTGTCAGAGACCTTGGCTTTGTAATAAAGTACAGGATAGATATTCACAACACCGTATTCTGGACGGTGTGAATGTATTACACAGTCTAAAACCATAAATCACTGTCTCCCCTCAGTTTACATGATTTGGAGATGCCGATGTAGGACAGGGGTGTATAAATTTAAAAATCACACAACACCAGGTTATAGTCCGTCAGGTTTAATTGGAAACACACTAGATTTCGGTGAGTTGCTCCGTCATCCTGATCCAATTAAACCTGTTTGACTATAACCTGTTGTGTGATTTTTAACTCACCTCAGTTTAAAAATGTAAAATCATTATCTCCTACATGCTTCCGCACTATCTAAGTTTGGAACACTAATCCACCTGACTATCCTGCTTTTTTCGAAAATCTCCTTTGGTGAAGGTGGTGAGTGTTGGATTCAGCTTTCCAGTTATTACCGTAAGAAGATAAGCACTGGGCACAGGAGAGGCGATGTAGCCCTTCGAACCAGCTCCACCATTTTATACGGTGATGATTGAGCTCACCTCAGTCTCAGCTGGATTTTCCCGCCTGCTCTCTCTGACCCTTCAACTCATTGCAAATTCAACATCTGTATCTCTTCAGTAAATTTGCTCATTGTCCTGGCATCCACTGCATTTTGAATAGGGAATTCCACAGATTCACAACACATCAAGATAAGTACATTCTTCTTCATGAAAATAGAATAGAATCCCTACAGTGCAGAAACAGGGTAATCACCCATGGAGTCCACACCAATCCTATAATGAGCATCCCATTCAGACTGTCCCATTCCCTGTATTTCCCATGGTTATTGGCTTAACCTGCACACGCATGGATACTGTGGGCAATTTAGCATGGCCAATCCACTTAACCTATTCATCTTTGGACTGTGGGATGAAATTGGAGCACCCAGAGGAAACCCGCACAGACACGGGGAGAACATGTAAACTCCACACAGTCGCCTAAGGCTGGCACCAAATCCAGGTCCCTGACGCTGTGAGTCAGCAATGCTAACCATTGAGCCACCTCTGCTTAAAATCTCCTCCTCCTATTAATCTCCCCACGCCCCAGTTGGTTGAATCTATATTCCTTACATCAGAAAATCAGGTTGTGGAAGCAGATATCTCCGTAAAACCCAGTGACAGTCCATATGTTTT
>NW_025137454.1:0-1204 GCF_004010195.1 Chiloscyllium plagiosum
ATTTCAATCAAATTGACGAATTTTGTGCACATTATTTAGTAAATGTTTCACGACAGCATAATCTGGAATTCCAGATTGATCACCCAGTTTGGCATGACGTCAGGTACAATCATTTCCAAGGCTTGGAAATTCCCAAGGTTTAGGAACTACCTCGGCGTGGATCCTGTAATCGTTAAACCATCAGCAGGTTCACATGATCCTTTGCCTTGAATCTGCGCAGCCAATCTACGGAACATACTTCCGACTTTGCAAGTCTCCCTGCATAGGTCACGACATGGGAATCGATGCAGGAACGACAGGATATGACATTGCCAAATTTAAACGAGCACACATAGCTGATGGCTCACAAGTAAAGAACTGTATTAGTTTGTGATCCTCCCGTATCATGTAATACTGTGCCTTAAGTGAGACACACTGGGGCTTGTCCTGGGGAATCTGTGATTCTTGAAAATGCAGCAGAAAAGTATGGTTGAGGAATCTGCAAAATCCGCGCATCATTTTGAAGCGCAATGACTTGGTGAAACAAAACTGTTCTTATTGGTCAAGATATCAAGAAGACAATGGCATAATTATAAAGTGGAAGACCTTTTCTTTTAAAATAATATCTTGTTTTATAATGAACAATTTCAGTAAGCAATTTCATATATCATTGTGATAGTTTCATATCGTTATGCAACATATGTGAGAGAAAGCACAGATTGTGATTACATTTTCTGTATGCTACAAGACAAAAGTGAAATTCAGTTGTTCTAGAAAGTTCTCTGGAGAGAAAGCAGAGTGAAGATTTTGAACACCGATCTCCTTCTTCAGAAACAAACAAAAAAGACCTCAGCATAAACTCACATCCATGCTGACATTGTCTAAATCTACATTTGGTGTTTGGTCAGATTATGATATCGTGCTGTGAAATTCCTGCTTATCCTTTTCAGCGCACGATTGAATGATGAAATCCTTGAATCCATTGTGCAGGAACTAGTTTATCCAGCTCTGCCTCTACTTGCTTCTTGTTTCAGTTTATGGTCATGCTGCTGCTGACATTAGAGAATACCATATTGACCATTGTCATTGATTAACAAAACAAGGGAATCGTCCAAAAATAAAACCAGAATGTACAGAGATGTCATTTGATAGGACTTATGGCCAACTGATTTCCGGTATCCCATGTCAGGCTTTTTTTTCTATGCATTGATTACAATAATCCCAA
>NW_025137455.1:0-1204 GCF_004010195.1 Chiloscyllium plagiosum
CACTCACGCAGTGCTGACTCTCTGACAGTGTAGCCCTCTGTCAAACCAACCTTCTGACAGTCCAGCACTCCCTCAGTACTGACGCTCTGACAGTGCAGCACTCCCTCAGTACTGACCCTCTGACAGTGCAGCACTCCCTCAGTGTTGACCCTCCGACAGTGCAGCACTCCCTCAGTACTGGCCCTCTTTTTTTTCTATTTCTTGGAGTCTCGTGGAAATTTGGAGACATAGGGTTTGCAGATTCTGAGGAAGCATGAGAGAGACTCACAAACCAAGCCCTGTCTAAAACTCTCTGCAATAGACTATTCAGAGGAACAGAGTCACAGAGATGCACAGCTTGGAAACAGACCCTCCTATCCAACTCGTCCATACCAAGCAGATTGTCTCATCTCATTTCATTCAAATTGATATCACTTGGCTGATATCCCTCTGAAACCTTCCTGTTCACATACTCATCCTGATGCCTTTTAAATGTCACAATTGTACCAGCCTCCATCACTTCCTCTGGCAGATACCTGCATCCCCTTGAATAAGTGCTCAAACATTCATACTGTCGATACAAACTCTAATAAACACCAACCTACGAAAGGCTATCATTGTCATTTTCAACCCACCCTTTGCTTCTTCATTATGCTGATTCCAACATAGGTAAAGAAACAGTCTTAGTTTCAATGGTGGGATTGTCACGGGGACTCTGTGTTGCCTCACCCCACCCGGGGTTCGATTCCAGCCTTGGGCGACTGTCTGTGTGGAGTTGGCACATTCTCCCCGTGTCATCCAGTGTGACCCTGTAATAAAACTTATTTTCAAATGTGGCTTGCATGTGATTACAACACTCTCTAATAGTTGCATGGAAGGAGGGGGAGAGCTGTACTCTCCTGCTGCTGTCCTTGCGTATCCCACAGTGATGTTAGGGAGGGAGCTCCAGGATATGACCTGAACCATGTAAAGGGCTCTCTTACTGGAGTGCTCTTTTAAAGTTGGGAAGTTAATATAGACCAGGAGGACCCGAGAGATGCTCTCTTGTCAGAGAGAGAGGCCTGGTGGGTCACACACCTCAGGTGAGGGGCGAGGTTGAGAAGCTGGGACCTTCATAATAATTTCAGTCATGATAGAGATTGAGCCAGCAATGTTGGTATCACGAACCAGTTAGCTGTGATAACTGCCCCCACCCCTTTGTAGCAGAGGGATTCAATCCCTTTAA
>NW_025137456.1:0-1204 GCF_004010195.1 Chiloscyllium plagiosum
ATAAACACTGACTCTGTACAGTTACACAGTGAGCGACCCTTACCCTGCTGTGTAAACACTGACTCTGTACAGTTACACAGTGAGTGACCCTTACCCTGCTGTATAAACACTGACTCTGTACAGTTACACAGTGAGTGACCCTTACCCTGCTGTATAAACACTAACTCTGTACAGTTACACAGTGAGTGACCCTTCCCCTGCTGAATAAACCCTGACTCTGTACGGTTACACAGTGAGTGACCCTGACCCTGCTAAATAAACCCTGATTCTGTACGGTTACACAGTGAGTGACCCTTACCCTGCTGAATAAACCCTGACTCTGTACGGTTACACAGTGAGTACCCCTTACCTTGCTAAATAAACCCGGACTCTGTACGGTTACACCGTGAGTAATACTTACCCTGCTGTATAATCACTGACTCTGTACGGTAACACAGTGAGTGACCCTTACCCTGCTGAATAAACCCTGACTCTGTATAATACACAGTGAGTGATCTTTACCCTGCTGAATAAACCCTGACTCTGTACGGTTACACAGTGAGTGACCCATACCCTGGTGAATAAACACTGACTCTATACGGTTACACAGTGAGTGACCCTTACCCTGCTGAATAAACACTGACTCTGTACAGTTACACAGTGAGTGACCCTTACCCTGCTGAATAAACACTGACTCTATACGGTTACACAGTGAGTGACCCTTACCCTGTTGAATAAACCCTGACTCTGTACAGTTACACAGTGAGTGACCCTTACCCTGCTGAATAAACACTGACTCTGGACAGTTACACAGTGAGTGAACCTTACCCTGCTGAATAAACACTGTCTCTGTACGGTAACACAGTGAGTGACCCTTACCCTTCTGTATAAACACTGACTCTGTACAGTTACACAGTGAGTGACCCTTACCCTGCTGAATAAACACTGACTCTGTACGGTTACACAGTGAGTGACCCTCACTCTGCTGAATAAACACTGACTCTGTATGGTTACAAAGTGAGTGACCCTTACCCTGCTGAATAAACCCTGACTCTGTACAGTTACACAGTGAATGACCCTTACCCTGTTGAATAAACCCTGACTCTGTACAGTTACACAGTGAGTGACCCTTACCCTGCTGAGTAAACTCTGATTCTGTACGGTTACATAGTGAGTGACCCTTACCCTGCAGAATAAACAGTGACTTCGTACAGTTACACAGTGA
>NW_025137457.1:0-1204 GCF_004010195.1 Chiloscyllium plagiosum
TCTCTCGTTCATTCTCTATCTCTCTCACACTCTCTCCCTCACTCTCTGTCGCTCTTACATGCACACGTTGTCCTAAAGCCTTGTGTCCAGTTGTCTGAATTGTTGAGTAATACTTGTCTGTCACATTAACTTTCGAATTCCTTCCACAAACATTATTTTAGAAATAAATATTACCTTCTGTTAACACTGGTCCATCGCAGAGTTATTAAGAAAAGATTAGAAGACACAGTGACATGACACTGGTGAAGGGTCATTTCACCATCTCCTCCCCTGTGAGTCCTTTCAAATGAGAACTATTTTCTGGAACAGGTGAAGTATGAAAAGTTATGAACAATGAGCAAGAGATTACAAATAGACATGTTGGTTCACACAAAGGGAGCATTGCCCAGATCTGGGAGCCTGGATGGTGCAATGGTTTCTAATAAAACAGCAGAGTGGTGCCCTTGAAAATGATGCACTACTCTGATACTGCAAGTAGAAATTAAGTGTTCCCTTTGCTAATCGGGTCAGTAACAAAAGGCCCATAGATTTTAAAATATTGGCAAAAGAAAGTCGAGGCAAAATGAGATGAGATTTTCTCTCTCAGAGAATCGTTACAATCTGAAATGAACCTGAAATTGTCATGGCACAGATTCAGTCGTAGCTTTCCAAAGGGAGTTGATCATTATGTATAGGAGCACACTGAGTTCTGAGGAAGGTTCACTGACCCGAAACATTAACTTGACTTCTGTCCACAGACGCTGCTAGACCTGCTGAGCTTTTCCAGCAATTTCTGGTTTTGTTTCTGGTTTCCGGCATCTGCAGATGTTTTGGTTTTGAAATAGTATTTACCTCACTACCACTATCGGTGTTACCAGGATCCTCTTACTTAATGACCACAGCATTTTGACTGTTTTACTGTTTGCAGGATCCAGAAGGTGATTTGTAGATGTTTTTAACTGTTAAGAGTCAATTCACGTTTCTCATCTGTGTGCGGGGGTGTTGTGAGTCATGACCTTTTGTACTAATTAACTCACCTTCCTTTCAGTTTGAAAGTTGGGCTAATTTGCTCCTGTTAAAGTATAAATATATTTGAATGTGAAATATACAATCCCTTTTATATTAAGCTTGTGGTGATCAGAGAGTTGAACTTAAAGGGAAATCCTTCTTTCCTCCTCACCCTGGGCATAACCATTTGGAGATATCCTATTCCGAAAGGGAATGA
>NW_025137458.1:0-1204 GCF_004010195.1 Chiloscyllium plagiosum
TCAGTTACAATAATTATGTAATATTTCAACTTAAGGCTTTCTCACAAGCACAATGTGCATTTTATATCTTCCATGTTTCTTAGTGTTTGCTACAATATTAAAACCTGTTTCATAAGGTCAATACACCCACAAAATATCAATAATTGCCATTGCAGCATCATTTGTAAATATCTGACTTTTGCTCATTTGGAAGATCACAGTCATTTCAGCCATTGAAATTCAGAGAATACCAGTTAATATACACTGCAATATTTCTGTTCATTTTTGAACATTATTCAGTTGAATAGTAAGAGGAGATACCTCATTATTCTTAAATTCATTAATAAAAGTTTTCAAATCGATTTGTTGCCAATACCTAATAATTGTTCAATTTTGTAAGGGGTGTACATGTGAAACTATGTTTTGTTATAATAACTAATGCAAGGACATTGCAGTGTACAATCTCTAAATCATTCTGAATATTGCTTTTCATTTTAAACCTGGAAACACTTTTGAATTGATTTGATTGGAAATCACTTCAATGTTATCATCTATTGTGTTTTTTATCACAACAACAATTGCAAAATCATTTAAATCCCCATGAATTTTTTGAACACACAAAAAAGGGTTGGCAGCTATCTTATTTCATTAAACAATCACAGGAAATGGTGACTTCTTAGAAATCACACATTTTCAGAAAGAATGAAAGTTGTCTTCAGCTGAATAGGCACATTGATTGACCAATTCATCATTCTGTTCCCATTTATGTGTAGATCAAAAACATTTTAATTTGCATTTCAGGAAGCGAGAAACTTATGAACATATAGAATAATTGTATTCATTTGTATTTATAATGCACAGTAATCACACAATTCTGTCAATTTGTCGTTCCACAAGTGATCGTAAAAATCATTTTTAATTAAGACATTTGTTAACTCCCATCATTATTGTAAATTGCTACTGAAATTTCAATCCAATCATCACAATAAACATCTGATTAGTTTTCAGCCCTGCCCAGCTTTGTTGGTAATGTTATGAATGAATCTTTTGCAACTATGGTAGTGTCTCTGTTCACTACCATGGTAGTGTCTCTGTTCACTACCATCAGCGGGTACAATTTCTATTCCCACCTTGCATAGGGTTGTGCCAGAGCAGCTCTGAATGTTGATTAGAAAATATCTAAGAATCGAAAGAATTGCCTTTCAATTCAACATTAGATATGCTT
>NW_025137459.1:0-1204 GCF_004010195.1 Chiloscyllium plagiosum
GACCTCTCCGCACCCACCCCCACTCCAGCCTATCACCCTCACCTTAACCTCCTTCCACCTATCGCATTTCCAATGCCCCTCCCCCAAGTCCCTCCTCCCTACCTTTTATCTTAGCCTGCTGGACACACTTTCCTCATTCCTGAAGAAGGGCTCATGCCTGAAACGTCGATTTTCCTGCTCCTTGGATGCTGCCTGTCCTGCTGCGCTTTTCCAGCAACACATTTTCAGCTCTGTACTTAATAAAAGAAAAAAGTTATATTAAACTGATTACCACAGCTGGGTTGTGAGATTTGTTTACTATTTGCCTGTGTGAGTTTCATTCATTCCTGCAATTTCATGGAAGCACAGTTTTGTTGATTAGTTTCTCAAAGAGATAATGGCCCAGTTAAAAGGTATTTAACAGGTATTTACTAACTAGGGAATCAATTCAGGTCCAGGAGATGGTTCGTAAGGGCTGATTAACATTATAATGTTTCATGGAAACATGATGATGGGGATGGTATTGTTCTGTACGCTACACTTATTCAGAGGTAAACGATGCTTGTAGCAAGGGCTGATAAGATGTGGAAATGCAGAAATGGATTTGAAAGGGGTTGTTATGATGAGAAAGCGTTGTTTTAAATTTGATTTACCTTATGATAGTAAAATATGGCTTTGTGAGTGAATGAATGAAACCGTGTTATAGTAAAGAAAGGGTTGGTAAAGGGTTATGAATGAATGAACAGGAATCCAGTATTAACATATATAGTGAGCTGGTTATTGAATTAATAAAGATAACCTAAAACGCAATATTTCACAGCCCCCCTTTTAATTCTACTGAGATCTTTTGAAGACAATCTCACACAATTCTTATCCTGGCTTATATACTTTTAACAGTTTGACAAGTGCATTTTAAAAAAAAACATGTACAGTTAGAATAACAATAAGAAACATCATGGTGGTCAGCCAGTCTCTGGTCCTGCTGTCCTGTGGGATGCCCATTGGGAGGCATAACTCTGGGCCTCCTTTTCTTGGACCTTGACAGCGCTGGTATGGTCCTTCCCACTTCACACCTAAGGGTTCCTTATCAGTCTTATTCACAAGGACCCATTCAACTGGTACGGTGTCATGACCTTCCTCCAGCGGGTCTTTCCAGGCAAACAATACCTGTGAGGAAACAGAACTTATAGCATTGGGATAATAGGGCATCACTCATAAGATGACA
>NW_025137460.1:0-1204 GCF_004010195.1 Chiloscyllium plagiosum
TGCTTGCATATCTCATGTTAGTGAATACCCACTTTCCTGACAGCAGTCAGGGCCTCTTCATTCAGAAGCAGTCAGGCATTCCCATCGTCATCGGGTCTCCACATAGAAAGAAATTAATCTGTATTGGACAAAGACGGTCCCCTTGATACACATTTCAAAACCCCATCCCCACCACCAATCACTCACATCAAAGTATTCCATGTTTACGGAGAGCAATGGGGGCACTTGGAGTGTCAAGGAGCAGATGATCAGGAATGGAGCAAAACCTTCCATGTCTGAACGGTCTGAGTGAACCCCCCAGTATACAGTATTACTAAGTCCTGTAATCCCTCTCCATTTCACTAACATACTGCCTTTCATTATTCCTTAAATGGAATGACAGGTTATGTCATGTTACATTCCACCTGCCAAACTATTACCTATTGCCTTTACTTGTGTGAATCTATTTGCAGACACTCCACCCTCTCTTGATAAAGGAATCTGTTGCTTACCTTTCTACTCATTTTATGAATAAACACTGAAATTATGCTTGTATATCTCATTACTTGCAGTACATGCGTGTAAATCGTGAAAGTTGCACCCCTTGAAATAACGTTGAGTTCAGGGGTAATAAGTGTCATGGTAGTGGGCATGGCACCGTACCACATGCGGTGAAACCGAAACAAGTGTTTCAGGATGCTCACCCACACAATCCCACTCTGAATAATTCCACCATCTGGATGTTTGCACTGTTTTGGGTTTGAACCTTTAGGAAGTGGGGACGGGAAAGCATTGGTAACAGCGCTGAACAGGTTGATGGGAATGGTCTGGTATATGAGGAATGTCAACAATAAAGGTCATTTGGAAAGTTGGGACAGTTTTCCTTGGAGAGCAGAAGGCCGAAAGCAGGCCTTGTTAAACCTTTCCAAGACATGAGTGGGATAGGCAGAGGAAATATGGAAGGGAGAGTGCTCCCTACGCCCGAAAGGATTGAGAACGATTCGGCAGATATTTAAAGTCATTAGTAAAAGAAGAAAAATGTACATGAGGAGAAACGTTAGGGTGTATAAACCAGTGCCTGACATTGACAAAGAGGCAGCTTCAATCGAGTTACTTAAAAACTAATTCGATGTTTATGTTGAAAGTAAAAGAGTGGCGAGTAACAGGGAGAAGACAAGAGAATGATATCAAAAGAGAAACACATTTATCTCTGTAGAGAACCAGC
>NW_025137461.1:0-1204 GCF_004010195.1 Chiloscyllium plagiosum
TATCTGGGGAATGTCTATCAGCCTTTTACATTTCCTGATATGAACTGTATCCTGGATAAAATGCCCCCACCCATGGAGGGGGGTGGGCCCTGGATGGTAAAGTTTTCTCAATATACACTAGGGTACAAGTTAGCCATGGGCGATTGGAGAGCGGTGCTGGGTAAGCAATTGAATATGTGGGAAATACAGCAGATTGAAGCGTCTGCGGGGACCACCTTATTACCTGATTCGGAACCGTTTGTGCAGCATTCCACCAGTGTGGGAAGGGCAATGCGGGATAGGTTTCCGATTCCACCGGGAGCGATGCACTCACTCACCTTCACAATGAAGGAGGGTGAGGATATGTGTGTCTTTTTGGCTAGGTGTAAGGACACGTGGGCAGATACTGCGGGGAGCCATCCAGGGTCAGGTCAGCTGCAGACTACTTTATTTAGGAATGCCGTCATGACAGGGATGCCAAAGGAAGTAAAAGAGGCAATGGAGAGTAATCCTGACATCCCAGGTTGTACGACAGAACAGTGGGAAAAACATTTGACGCATCACATGAAGCGTTACAGGACAAAACGGGATGAGGATAAACAGAGTAATGAGTCAGCTAAAGCGCAGTTGCTGAAGTTACAGCTCGATGATGCTAGAAGGAAGGCTAATGATACAAAGAAGGCCTCCCAAAAGACGACTAATCAGATGGTTCAGCGGTCGTTGCCACAAAACAATCCGGCAAGTTTAGATCCAACACCTGATTGGATGCCACCCTATCCCCAATATGGGGGGAGACCAATAGGTGTACCGGGAGGAATGCTTGGTAGAGGAAGGGGCCGCGGAGGATTTAGAGGTCAGCCACTTAACACCTGTTTTGAATGTGGCCAACCCGGGCATTGGAGAAGGGATTGTCCCATGTTCTGGGGAACCCAGGGAGGCCAGGGATTGATCCGAGGACGGTATCTCCGTGCAAGTCAGCCTTCTTTTCAACAGGCTGTTCAGCCTTATCAAGTCCCAAATTCAGCTGCAGCCCCGGTGCAAGGACAGTACCCCCAAACATTGCTGGAAGGGCAGGGGTATGAATGTTGACGGGGTCCGAGAACCCAGGGGCATGTGGGGTTGGCAGACCCCTATATGCAAATGAGGGTAATGGACAAGAATCTGTCTTTTTTCGTTGACACGGGTGCAATAGTTTCTACCATCACTTGTGATATACCTCGGTCAA
>NW_025137462.1:0-1204 GCF_004010195.1 Chiloscyllium plagiosum
CCCCCGGAATCTCTCGGACTCACGATGCTGCTGCTCTCCTTCAGCACTCGGATCTCCTGCTTGGTCCTCACTATCAGAGCCACCACTTTCTCGTTGGTGGGCACCGGGCCGCAGGGGGGACCTGGAAACAGACCGGGGGGGAAGGTTAGGAGAGAAGGTCAGTCAGCCAGGGCACAGCAAGATCCCGAGGAAATCCATTCGGCCCGTCCGCGCCAGCCTCCCAACGAAGACCAACTCCTTACACCCGACCCCTCCCAGGGAAGCCCTCTCTCGCTCAGCCGTTGGAGAGCTGTCCCACTCTTCACACCTCCCCCCCCCACCCCCCACCCAATCCGGATCCCGAAACCGGGGATACAGAGCACGGGCCCGATGGGAATTGCGACAGAGAAATCCGAATTTGGTCTGTGTGATCGCCAACACGTACCCTCATCTTCATCGTCTTTATCCTTATCCTTATCCTTATCCTTATCCTTCTTGGCTTCCTCCCTCTTCTTCTTCTGAAAGGGGAGATCACATTCGGGAAACGTTCCCGCAGAAAAAGCCGCGGCAAATCCCGGGGCCTAGCCTCCACCTTCGATGAGGTTGTCGGGAGTGGCGGAGACAGGGAGGATCGGGATGGCGGGGGGGGGAAGGTGGGAGGGAGGAAAAGCAGGTGTCTCACCCACATCCGCGGAGATGGAGCAAGGGTCCGTATCCCAGCTGGGGAGCTCCGGAAATGGGTGAAGGCAGAGGATCCCTGACATGTCCCGTGGGATGGCTCGGGTCCCGGGGTGGCGGGGGCCGGGGAGGGGACATCCGTGACTCGGATATCAACAGATCCATTCGGAGGCACT
Organism: Chiloscyllium plagiosum; assembly: GCF_004010195.1. Lineage (NCBI taxonomy): Eukaryota > Metazoa > Chordata > Chondrichthyes > Orectolobiformes > Hemiscylliidae > Chiloscyllium > Chiloscyllium plagiosum. The sequence continues at coordinate 834 of NW_025137462.1, forward strand.
GGGAAAGGACGGGAGGTAAAGGGGTGGTTGTTGCTGACGACACACACGGGATGCCGGGAACAAATTCAGGGCCCCGTATCCAAGCAGGGATAGGCCGGAGATCAGAGGCAGACCAGAGAAGGGTCACTCCGCTGATCCTGGGGACAGAGGATTTTCTAATAAGGGAGAGGGAGAGTCGTTTGGAATAGGGAGAAGGGAAGCTGTACACGGAACTCCCACTGGGATAGGGAGACCGGGGAACTGTACACCGAGCTCCCGGTGGGATAGGGAGACCGGGGAACTGTACACCGAGCTCCCGGTGGGATAGGGAGACCAGGGAACTGTACACTGAGCTCCCAGTGGGATAGGGAGACCGGGGAACTGTACACGGT
>NW_025137463.1:0-1204 GCF_004010195.1 Chiloscyllium plagiosum
TGGATTCTCCTTAATTCTAATTGCCAAAGTTATCTCATGTCCCCGTTTTGCCCTCCTGATTTCCCTCTTAAGTATACTCCTACTTTCTTTATACTCTAAGGATTCACTCGATCTCTCCTGTCTATACCTGACATATGCTTCCCTCTGCAGAAGAGAGCAGACGATGAGGAAGGCGGAGAGGAGACAGGTGCAAGAGACCCCGGGAGAAGTACCTGTCAGGAACAAGTTGAAGCTTTTGGAAACAGAGACTGATGACACTGCCAGTTCGCAAGGCGGCCAAGTTTGTCAATCAAACGTTGCCGCAGAGGCAGAGCGGAAGAGTCGGACATCACACAGAGCCGTGGTAATAGGGGACTCCATCGTGAGAGGAACTGACCAGGGTTTTTGTGGCAGCAGACGGGATTTAAGACGGTGTGTTGCCTTCCTGGTGCTAGAGTGAAAGACATCGCGGACAGAGTGCAGGAAATCCTCAAGGAGGAGGGTGAAGAGCCAGAGGTGGTGGTACATGTCGGCACAAATGATGTCGGGAAGAAGCGGAGGAACATACTACAGCGAGACTTCGGAGAACTAGGAAGAAGGCTGAAAAGCAGGACGTCCAAGGTGGTCATCTCCGGTTTGCTTCCAGTTCCTCGGGCGAGTGTGGCCAGAAACAGGGAGATAATGGACTTGAACGTGTGGTTGGGGAACTGGTGCAGGAAGCAAGGATTTAAGTTCTTGGATCACTGGGGTATATTTTGTGGTAAGCATAAATTCTACAAGAGTAGAATTGCACCTTAATAGGTTAGGGACCAGCATTCTGGCAGGCAGGACAAGAGAACAAGAGAAGTCAAGAAAGACAACTGTATCAATGAGGCAGAAAACTCGGAAAGGCATCATACTGTAAGGCTGAGTGAAATAAGGGTTGATGGGAAGGGTGAGAGCAGTAACAAATTAAAAATACTATACATGAATGCACGAAGCATTAGACATAAGATGGATGAGCTTGAGGCTCTTTTGGAAATTGGCAGATACGATATTGTGGGGATAACTGAGACGTGGCTTCAAGTGGACAGGGCCTGGGAAATGAATATTCAAGGATACACGTGCTATCGTAAGGACAGACTGGCGGGCAGAGGGGGTGGGGTGGCCTTGTTGGTAAGGGACGATATTCATGCCCTTGCGCGGGGGGGCCTAGAGTCAGTGTGGATAGAGCTTCGAAATACTA
>NW_025137464.1:0-1204 GCF_004010195.1 Chiloscyllium plagiosum
CCCAGAAGGAAGTGGATGCGATGCTCAACGAAGATATCATTGAACCAAATCAGAGCGAGTGGAGTACGCTGATTCTGTTAGTTCCCAAACCTGATGGGGCTCATCGATTCTGTGTGGACTATCAGGAGGTCAACGCTGAAAGAAAACCAGACTCCTATCCAATATCATGTTTCGAAGACTGCATACGTAAAGTTTGACAAGCCACACACATCACAAAGTTGGACTTGCTGCATGGTTATTGGGAGGCAACTTTATCAGAGAAAGTGAAAGACGTTTCTGCATTTGTAACCTTAAATGGGCTACATCAATTCAAAGTGATGCTCTTTGGAATGAATAATGCAACAGCCACAGTCCAAAGACTCATGAACAGAGTTGTGGCCAGATTAATAAATTGTGCAATTTATCTGTTAGATGCAGTGATCCTTAGCAAGTCATGGAAGGATCACATATTACAGTTGGCAGAGATCGTTGAACGATTACAAGAAGGAAAACTGATAATAAACGAAAAGAAAACAGAATTTGTGAGGGCAGAGGTGATGTTCTTGGGACATTAGACTGGACATGGAAGGTTGACCTTATGAAACACAAAGACGAAAGGCTCTGAGATATTTCTACAACCATCCACGATGAAAGAGGAGCTTCGATTTTTGGGACTGAGTGGATTCCATTGGAAGTTTGTTCCCAACTTCAGCAGCGTCGTGGGTTTACTAAAAAAGGACACAACATTTTGGTGTATATAACAATTCCAGGAGGCATTTGAGAATTCAAAAGCAGCATTAACCACTGCACCAGTTTTAGCTACACCAAGTTTTTGAAAGCCTTTAAAATTGCGATTGTTGCTAGGGATAGAGGGGTTGGAGATGTATTAATGTAGGAACATGAGAATAGAATGGAATGTCCAATTGGCTACCTGTAAAAAAAACCGAACACCCACCGGAAAGAAAATGCTCCACTATTGAAAAAGGATTATTGAGTTGGGAACTGGCCTGACAATATGTTATTGTTAATGTGACAAACGGGTTGTCGGACATGAATGTATAAAACTACAATTGTTTTGCATTTTTTGAAAGATTTAAAGACTAAAATATGAGAATATTTCATTGAAGTATGATATTACCAACTTTTAACTGCCAAAATATACATGTTATGGGCTGTAAAATTGTGATAGCAAATGTGTTATCGCAGATTGAAAGGAAAACTTGCA
>NW_025137465.1:0-1204 GCF_004010195.1 Chiloscyllium plagiosum
TATGAATAGGAAGCATTTAAAGGGATATGGGCCAAGTGCTGGCAAACAGGACTAGATTTGGTTGGGATATCTGTTCAGCATGGACGGGTTAGACTGAGGGGTCTGTTTCCGTGTTGTACACCTCTATGACTCTAGTGGGTTAACATTGCCACTCTCTCAAACTGTCGGAACTCTCTTCATTCCGGATGTGAAGGTGCGATTGGAATGCTCCCCGCTGTCGTGGCTTAGAGTCATCTACATCACTGAGAGGAAGAATGACTTGTCTTTCATGCAATTTGTGGGATCGTACTGTGTGCGGCTTGGCTGTTATGGTTTCCCATGATGCTGCATTTCCAAATGTTAGCTGCAACGTGCTGCTGGGCCATCTCAAGGCCAGGATGGGTGCCACAGAAATGTAGGCTTTTCTCAAGAATACTGTCACAAGACCAATTGCTAAAAACTACCCGATTATAAATAGAACATAGAGGAAAAGAATTTAGATTGGATGTCAAGACATCTAATGAGAATACTCAGAACCAAGTCTGTTTTACTCAAAGACTGAATTTAATTTTTGTCCATTACAAGAACAGGGATGCAAGAAAGTTAATCACTTTCAGAACATCAATAAAAGTGAGCTTTTGTGGTGCTTCAAGATTATCCCTCAGCACACAAAGAAAATATTATCATTGATTTTGCTTTCTCTGACAGCGATAGGACATTTTTGTAACTGAATATTATGTTGTCATTTATTAATGAAAATAATTACATATATTTGAAAAGCAGACCTTTAAAAATTCATGTTTTAATTTCAACAGTAAATTAAAATTTCAAAATCATAATTATGAGGCAGATTTTCTTTGCAGTTTTAAATTAATGGAAACTCCAATTGAAAATCCCTAACTCAGAAGTAGCACAAGACCAGGTTACAGTCCAACAGGTTTATTTGAAACCACAAGCTTTCAGAGCGCTGCTCCTTCATCGGGTGACGTGGACAGAAGCACACGCGCACAGAGTATTTAGGCAGAGAGGTAACGGCAAGATAATTCCAGATGATTAAGAAAGTCAACAGGTAAGTGGGACGGCATGGTGGCACAGTGGTTAGCACTGCTGCCTCACAGCACCAGGGTCCCAGGTTCGATTCCAGCTTCAGGCGACTGTCTGTGTGGAGTTTGCACATTCTCCCCATGTCTGTGCGGGTTCCCTCCAGGTGCTCCGGTTTCCTCCC
>NW_025137466.1:0-113 GCF_004010195.1 Chiloscyllium plagiosum
GGGCCGAGAGACCGCCACACTGGGCCGAGGGACCACCACACTGGGCCGAGGGACCGCCACACTGGGCCGAGAGACCACCACACTGGGCCGAGGGACCACCACACTGGCCTGAG
>NW_025137466.1:165-1204 GCF_004010195.1 Chiloscyllium plagiosum
ACCACCACACTGGGCCGAGGGACCACCACACTGGGCCGAGGGACCACCACACTGGGCCGAGCTGAGGGACCACCACACTGGGCCGAGAGACCACCACACTGGGCCGAGGGACCACCAAACTGGGCCGACAGACCACCACACTGGGCCGAGAGACCACCACACTGGGCCGAGGGACCACCACACTGGGCCGAGAGACCACCACACTGGGCCGAGAGACCACCATACTGGGCCGAGGGACCACCACACTGGGCCGAGGGACCACCACACTGGGCCGAGAGACCACCACACTGGGCCGAGGGACCACCACACTGGGCCGAGAGACCACCATACTGGACTGAGAGACCACCACACTGGGCGGAGAGACCACCACTGGGCTGAGAGACCACCACACTGGGCCGAGGGACCGCCACACTGGAGCTGAGAGACCACCACACTGGGCTGAGGGACCGCCACACTGGGCCGAGAGACCACCACACTGGGCCGAGAGACCACCACACTGGGCCGAGAGACCGCCACACTGGGCTGAGGGACCACCACACTGGGCTGAGGGACCACCATACTTGGCCGAGGGACCACCACACTGGGCCGAGAGACCACCACACTGGGCCAAGGGACCACCATACTTGGCCGAGAGACCGCCACACTGGGCCGAGAGACCACCACACTGGGCCGAGTGACCACCACACTGGGCCGAGAGACCGCCACACTGGGCCGAGGGACCACCATACTTGGCCGAGAGACCGCCACACTGGGCTGAGGGACCACCACACTGGGCCGAGAGACCACCACACTGGGCTGAGGGACTAGCCACACTGGGCTAAGGGACCACCACACTGGGCCGAGAGACCACCACACTGGGCTGAGGGACCACCACACTGGGCTGAGAGACCGCCACACTGGGCCGAGGGACTAGCCACACTGGGCCGAGAGACCACCACACTGGGCTGAGGGACCACCACACTGGGCCAAGGGACTAGCCACACTGGGCCGAGGGACCGCCACACTGGGCCGAGGGACCACCACACTGGGCCGAGAGACC
>NW_025137467.1:0-1204 GCF_004010195.1 Chiloscyllium plagiosum
TGGATCTGGTGAGACTGTGATGTTTGCTGTGATAATTCATCCTGAGAACAATAAGGCACGTACAAAGTGTTTTTCACCATACAGTAATTAGGTGGTCTTGAAGACCATTACGAGTACTTTTATTTCAATAATGTTGAGCTGATTTCCATGATCTGGGAAATGTTTCACAACATTTTACCAAAATTCTGGATTCTAAGCGGTCAATGGGTTTCGTGCAAACACCCTTCACTTGTCGTCATTCTCAAGCGAGATGCATAACGCTCAGGCACTGACTGCAAGTCAAGATGCCAGGAATTCTGCTTCAAACTCTCCAAAGCCCATAACGCTCGTACTGGTTGTGACTGGATCTCTCGAACCTTTGTGATCTCTTTTACCGGGCTTTCCACAGTTTTCTGGAGATGATTATTTTGTCTAATGTTTGCTTTAGTTTGACTTTTTTAGCTCCGATTTCTCCAGCTGTAGGAATATTTAGAATGTTCAATTATGGGCGACAGGTCACTTGACCTTAGTGCACAGGTAAAATATGGTTCACCTATTGTTTTAATAACGAATTGAGAATGAATCTTTGCATTTTAACAAATAAAAGTTCCAATTTTTTTCAGTGGTTTACCATGACATTGATTAGATACTCATTAAGAGAGATCAACTGACAATTATAAGCTATTTGCAGGATTATTGAATTGAACAAGGATATAGACGTGCAGAGATTTTTTTGGAAGGCATTGCTTTTTCATTCAAATATCTCGGATGTTCAAGAGGTCGTTGTAGCTGTTCATTGGTTCTCTTGTCCAGATACTAATTTATAATTCATATCGCTTTTATTGTGCCCGAAATTTTGAGATTTGTCTCAAAGTTAAGAAGAAAACGAGGAGCAATTAATATGAGAAGTTGAGTGAATAGAAAGCACAGTAAATTTAAATTACAGAGTGTGAGAAACAAAGCTCACTCACTTCAATAATTTCAGTCCAAGACAACATCTGAAGCAATCAGATTGTTTACTAGACGCCTGCAAGCGTGGTGCCTGGAATAAGGCACACAGAGTTGAGCAAATACATACCTTATATCATTACTATTGTTTCTCTCTTGCCTTATCCGGCCTTGTGCATAAAAATGTACAAGTTTTACTTGGCCATTTCACCACATCCTGCTGTGGCCGATTGTTAGGTTTATTCTCCATCACCTCTATCTAAATCCCCCACTTGTG
>NW_025137468.1:0-1204 GCF_004010195.1 Chiloscyllium plagiosum
GTCATCCACGGTTCACGAATCTTGCCTTCCTATATTTTGCCTTCAAAGGGACATGCCTATCCTGCACTGCCGTTTACCTATCTTTGAAACCCTCCAACATCTCATAATGTGGACTTCCCTTCAAATAGCTTTGTCCAATCCACATTTCCCAGTTCCTGCCTAATTTTGACATAAATGGCCTTGGCCCAGTTTCGCACTTTTCCCTGAGAACCACTCTCTTCGTTATCTATGACTATTATAAAACTTACGGAATTGTGGTTACTGTTCTGAAAGAAATCCCCCACCGCAGCTTCTACCACTTGTGCTTGCTCATTCCCCAGTACCAGGTCCAATTTGGTCCGTTCCTTCGTCGGACTGGTTCATACTGCTCTAGAAAAGTCTCCTGGACGCTTCATCAAAATTCTACCCCTTCCGGACCGCTGGCGCTAAGTGTATCCCTGTCAATCTTGGGAATATTAATATCTCCCATCACCACTACCCTATTGCCTCTATATCTATTCAATTCTACCCTTCTTTTACTTCCCTCCCTGTCCTGTCTGAAACGTCTACATCGTGGAACAATCAGTTGCCAATCATCATGCCCTTCCATCAAACAAGATTCTGTGATGTTAATAATGTCATACTCGCAGGCACCAATCCAAGCCCTAAGTTCATCTGCCTTACACACCATACTCCTTGCATTAAAGTGGACGCATTTCCGGCCACCAGTTCTCTTGCGCTCACCTGCTTTCTGCATATTTTCCCTTTATTAGCGCTATCTTCGTAATTATTACATGCTGCAGTCTCCACCCCGCTGCCGACTTGTTTTCTCTTCTGCTTCCCAGTCTCCTGCCCCATTAGTTTAATACCTCCCCAACAGCAGTAGCAAAAACTCCCCCAAGGACATTGGTTCCTGTCTGGTTCAGATGTAGATGGTCCCTTTAGTAATAGTCCCACCTTCCCCAAAAACGTTCCCAAGTCCCAACAAATCTGAACCACTCCATCCAATCTGATCCCCTCCCTCCAATCTGAACCCCTCCCTCCTTCAGCTATTTAGCAATAACTTGAACATGACAATAATCTACTGAACTTTAAAAATTAATAGTCCTTTGTGCCGAGACAGTGCGCCGACCTGTGGAAACAATTTTAAGGCAATCTATTCCATTTTAATTCATATATTTATCCAATATCTAGTATTGATTTAGGCAGTAACTTCCACGACCTT
>NW_025137469.1:0-1204 GCF_004010195.1 Chiloscyllium plagiosum
TATCCGACCACCCCACTCACCACCACCATTCCTGCTACATCAGGAGGAAACAAGTATGCTCTCTCAAGACTGGCAGCAGAAAAAAAATAGAGATCTGGTCAAATTGGAGCCTTCTAGAGTGTGCCTCACACTGTTTCTCAAAACTGTTGCTCAATTACGATTAACTAGCCTGGATAATGCCTTTTCCTGGACTAGTTACATGTTTCACTGCTTGTGCGCCAAACTATTCCCATGCTCCAAGTGACCCGTGGTCCCTCTTTTGTCCAAACTGCTCAGTACATCAAAACCAATGTCTAACAAAATCAAAATCAGTCAAGTGTCTCAGCACCATGACTGTTGGCCATGAGAGAGTGTTCCTGTATTTGTACTGGAGAAGGTCTACTCCAACACAAGCTTATTGAATGACCTGATTAACCCCACCTTCAATACACCTTCCTCCACACCACCCCCATGTAGTTAACCACACGAAGAAGTCCGCACAATTAATGATAGGGCCCTGGGGAGAGTTGTCGAACAGAGACACCAGTGGATGCAGGCACATAGTACCTTGAAACTGGCATCACAGGTAGACAGGGTGGTGAAGAAGGCATTTGGCAAACTTGTTCACAACCAGAGGGAATAGGTTTAAGGTGATGAAAGAAAAGATTTAAACGGGAGCTGAGGGACAACTTTATCACACAAAGTGTGGTGTTTCTATGGAAAGAGCTACCAGAAGAAGTGTTAGTATTTGGGACAATGACAACATTTAAAGCAATTTTGAACAAGTATATGGATAGGAAAGGTTCAGAGGGATATGGGACAGATACAGGCAAATAGGTGTAACTCAGTTCAGGAAACATGGTTGGCATGGACCAGTTGGACTGAAAGGTCTGTTTGTGTGCTCTATGACTCTATGACTCTATGGCCCAGAGCTGAGGACACATGGCAGGAGGATTGACAGGAGAGAACATCAACCAGAAACCAATCCCTCATTATAGACCCCACTACATACCCAATTGCATTCATCTGCCATGGCAACAGTGGGCTGTTTTACACTGTTCCCAGCCTGGCTAAGCCCTCTGTGCAGTTACCAACATGAGTGAGAATGCAGAGACCATCTGAGACTACAGTTATGGCACAGTCCAAACAATACCTTCGACTGTTCGAGAGCGTCCAATGTCTAAACCTGATGGTGGGCTTACAGAACTCTGTCTCGTCACTTGCA
>NW_025137470.1:0-1204 GCF_004010195.1 Chiloscyllium plagiosum
CTTCTGGACCATTTCGTTGAACATATAATAAAGGAGTTATTGAGAAGTTTCCCATAACATCGCCAAAATGTGATTCCCGGGATTGAGTGCTTTTTTTTAAAATCAGATTTGGGTACCGAATTAAGTAGAGTGAGTTCTCCACTGACTGACTTGAAGAAATGCTGGCAGTTTCAATCAATGGTGGAATGTCAGAAGGCATTTGATATCTTCAAACCCTGCGTTAAACACTCTCCAGTGTTAACTATTGTATACCGTGAACAAAAGCTCTCAATGTTCTTTAAATAACTTTTGAACGAAAATTCCAGACTGTTTAGCTGGAGCTTAATATTGCAGACGTTCAATTTGAAAATTATACACATGGCAGGAGGAGAGAACGGAATTACTGACATGTTATCGCTACTTTGATGAAGGAAGATGGAGCTGTTCGATGGTGGAAAAAAGAATGGACTGAAATGGACTGTGGTAGTGAACACTTGCATGCTTAAAGTCAAAGAATATATGTTGCATTTTACTAACAATATAAGAACAAAAACATTTTTGTTATTAAAATGAAGCCATTTTTATATTTTGACGATTCATATTTTAAGAGGGGGAGCTTTAAGAGGTGCATTTACCCATTAACTTTTGAAGAGACATTTTAAGGCAGATGTGCTGATCTACCTTTTCGAATCCAATAAAGTAAAAGAAAAGCTTGGGAGACCTTTTTTCCCCACAGTGGTGGAACAAGAGATGCAGCCTGAACTGGTGTGGTCAAGTTCCTACAGAATTTTTAGTTTTAGATTTTCTGAAGCTGGGATCTTCAAGCTGGGATTGGAAGCTGCATGCATCTCTCCATGCTAGTCACTCTTTCAGAATTTTCTCTTGGTGATGTTTTTTCCTCCAGGACAGGATACCTGCGTGTGAGACAATCTATTTCACTGAATTTGCCTTTGCTGTTACCGTTCAGTGAGTAATTAACCAGAAGGGCACCAATATCCTGGGAGGTCGGTTTGCTAGCACTCTTCGGGGGGGGGGGGGAGGCGGGGGGTTTAAATTAATTTGGCATGGGGATGGGATCCGGACTTGTAGTCCAGCAAGTAGGCTTGCTGTTTGTCAGGATGTCCAAGGATGTAGGGAGGCTGTGGAGAAGGTAGCACTGACAGGGAATATTTGCGGACACAGAGATGGGTTTAAGTGTGTATACTTTAACGCAAGGAGTATCAGA
>NW_025137471.1:0-1204 GCF_004010195.1 Chiloscyllium plagiosum
CAGCATCTGCAGACCTCACTTTCTCCTCAGTGAAATGAACTTACCAAGTCAAATTATCAAGCAACATAAAAAGAAACAATAAGGTGTTCTTTATATTCATAAAAGTAAAGAAAAAGGAGCAAAATTTGGTTGGTTGATCCATAGAGTTCTCTCCACCATTCAATGTGATCATGGCCAATTGTCACTCAATACCATGCTTCCATGCTCTCCCTATACCCCTTTTAGGATTTTTAGAAGCCAAAGATATCTATTTCTTTCTCAAACCATGTTCACTGGTATTGCCTACACAGCATTCTGTGGTAGACAGTCCACAGGTTCACCTTTCCCAGTGAAGAAAAAGTTTGCTTCATCTCAGTTTGAAATGGTCCACAATAGATCCTCAAACCATGATTCATTGTTCTGAATGTGCTGGTCAGAGGAATCATTATCCTGCAACAAATCTGTACAGGGTTCTGTCAGAATTTTACGTTTCGATGAGATCTCCTCTCATTTTTCTAAACTCCAGTATATTCAGACCCATGTGACCCAATCTCTCCTCTATCAGTTTGGTGAACTTTCACTACACTCCCTCTATGGCAAGTATATATTTTCTTAAGTAAGGCAATTAAAACTGTATAAATACATCAGGTGTGGTCTCACTAAGGTGCAGTACAGCTGCAGTAAGACTTCCTTCCTCCTGCACTCTCACCTTCTTGCAATGAAGGCAAAATACCATTTGCTTTCCTAACAGCCTGCTACACTTGCATATTTGCTTTCAATGACTGGTGCTGAAGGACACCCTGATCTCTTTGTCTATTAAATCTACTCAATCTATCACCATTTAAATAATGGTCTGACATTGTTTTTCCTACTGAAGTGGACAATTTCACATTTATTCATGCTCTATTGCATCTGCTATGTATTTGCCCATTCACTTATTTGTCTAAATGGCCCTGAAGGCTCTTTACCCACTTACCACTCTCACTCACACCTAGTTTTACGCTGTCAGTAAACCTGAAAATATTAAATACACTTTACTCATCCAAATCATCAACTATATTGTGAATAGTTGGGGCTCAAGCACTGATTCCTGCAGTAACTCCTTTGTCACCATCTTCCTCTCTGAAAACAACCCATTCTATCATTTCCTGTCTGCTAAACAATCTCAATCCATGTCACTACTATTACCAACAATCCCATGATTTGGAGATGCTGGTGTTGGACT
>NW_025137472.1:0-1204 GCF_004010195.1 Chiloscyllium plagiosum
CCTATCTTTCAGACGACACTCCGAGGAACTATTTTCTGACTCCACTCCTGGGTATGCATCCACTTATTTTTTTGTCTTGTCTCTCTTTTGCAATTATCTTCGCCTTTCAGAGTGTAGTGCTGGAACATCACAGCAGATCAGGGAGCATTCGAGGAGCAGGAGAATCGACATTTCGGGCATAAGCACTTCTTCAGGATGCCCTTAATATTTCAGGACTAAACACGTCTTCCTGAACCTCCGTCTGTTCAGTTTTTTTTTCTTTCCTGCACCATTACGTCAAACTAGGTTTCCGCTAACTGATTCTCAGCTCCTTCATCTTTCACTTTAGTTTTTGGTTTCAAACTGTGATTTCTGTTAGTGATTTCTTGGTACTACGCATTCTGAGAAAATGCTGTGATATTTTTATTTGACCTACTCCGTTTCTTGATCTTCCTTTGTTTATTTTTCAGAACAAGGTGTCACACCGACGTTGGAACCTGCTCAGTCATTCCCAAGAACAAACTGGATTCCTGGAACTGCAACTCTATCAATCACTTCCACTATTACTTCCCCAGACTTGAGTTGGCACTCCGACCTGATTTTGCATAGTGGAACACGAAATATCTGTCCTACTATCCACCACACTCTCGGTTAACAGATCAGAAAGAGTTCCAAATCGCTTATCTCGAACAAATATAGACTGGTTAGATCCTGTAACCCAAACAATTTTACTTTTTTGCCCTTCTCCCCATGTTCTTTCTACTTGCATTTTATCCACCGAAGCGAGTAATATATAGAGATCAGGTACTAACTACATGACCAAAACCTGCCTAGTTTGTGAATTCTTTTGCAGCTCCTCTGCTCTTCTTGGATTTTCCTTTACTACTTGCACGAATACCACTGGATTAGGTTTTTTTATTAACTAAATATTTTCCCACAGAGCCTTTCTTCAATGATCAGCACTGTGATTTCATGTGTTCCACCAACTGGCAGTGAAAACACCTTTTGCTAGTGCCCGTCTTAAACTCCTGGCACTGATTTCTAAACTTGTGGTAAACACATCCCAGTTTTCTGTACTCTTTGTTTCATCGTGTAGCATAACCGCTTCTCTCAACTTCTATCCTTCACAGGACAAAATTCGGTCCACAAGTTTGTCTTATGCACCAACATGAATTCATTTGCTAATTCTGCTGCCCTTCTCACGTCCTGAACGTTCTGATCATCC
>NW_025137473.1:0-1204 GCF_004010195.1 Chiloscyllium plagiosum
CTCTCTAACACTTAACAAAGAAGCAGCGCTATGAAAGCTTGTGTTTTCAAATAAACCCGTTGGACTCGAACTGACTGTCGTGTGAATTTTGACATTGTCCGACCCAGTCCAAAACCAGCGGCTCCAGAGTGTACTTATTTATTGCTTATCTCATTATCTCTCTTAGTAAATAAATCTTTCCTTTCCCCATGTAGTCTTGTCTTGCATATTAATCTATTGTGAGGTACATTACGCACTGCTTTCTGGAAATCGAGATATAGTACATCTCGATGTGCCCCATTACCCATCTCTTAAATGAGAAATCAAGCGGGCTAAAAGTTGTCATGACATAGCTTTAACGAGCAGAATTAAGGAGAATCCCAAAGCATCTTATTCTTATATACGAAGCAAGCGGGTAACTAGAGAAAGGATTGGTCTACTAAAAGATAATGAAGGAAGGCTGTGTGTCGAACCTGAAAGAATTGGTGACATTCTGAATGATTACTTTGCATCAGTGCTCACTTGGGAGAGGAACATGACGAATGTTGAGATTAGAGATAGAAATTTGATTAGTCTGCATCATGTTGACATAAGTAAGGAAGATGTGTTGGGTACGCAAGAGGTTATTAAGGTGGACAAATCACCAGGACCGGATGGAATCATTCCAGGTTGCTGAGGGAGGTGAGAGAGGAAATAGCTGAGGCCATGATAGATATCTTTATGGCATCCTTAAATACATGTGATGTGCCGGAGGACTGGAGGGTTGCTCATGTTGTCCCCCTGTACAAGAAGGGTACTAGGGATAATCCGGGTAACTACAGACCATTGAACTTGATATCAGTGGTGAGAAAGTTGGTGGAGAAGGTACTGAGGAATGGGATCCATTCATATTTAGAAAAGAATGGGCTTATCAGTGATAGGCAACATGATTTTGTGCAGGAGAGATCGTGTCTTACCAACTTAATAGATTTCTTCGAGGAAGTGACCATGTTGATAGAGGAAGGAAGGATTGTTGATGCCATACACAGGGACTTTAGGAACGCGTTTGATAAGGTTCCCCGTGGTAGACTAATGGAGGAATTGTAGTCATATGGTGTGCAGGGTGTTCTGGCCAGGTGGATAAAGAACTGGTTGAGAAACAAGAGTCAGAATAGTAGTGGAAGTGAGTTTCTCGAAATGGAGAAAGGTGACCATTGGTGCTACTGTTGTTTGTAATATATATAAA
>NW_025137474.1:0-1204 GCF_004010195.1 Chiloscyllium plagiosum
GAAATTGCAGCAGTACCTTGAGCAACTGGAGAAATGGGCTGAGAAATAGCATGTGGAGTTTAATATAGATAAGTGTGACGTCTTGCATTTTGGAAAGTCAAATCCAGGTAGGAGTTTAGTGATGAATGAGAAGGCCTTAAGTAGTGCAGTGGATCAAAAGGACTTTGGAGATCATGTGCACGGTTGTCTGAAATTTGAGTCACAGATACCCAGGACAATGAAGAAGGCTGTTGGCACACTGGCTTACATCAGTGCATTGAGTATAGAAGTTGGGACATTATGTTGCAGTTGTACAGGGTGTTGGTATGGCTGCAGTTGGAGCATTGGTTTCAGTTTTGTTCTCCTTGCTGTAGAAAGGATATTATTGAATTAGAAAGAGTGTAGAAGGAATTTCAGAGATGCTTCCTGAGCTAAAGAGTTTAAGTTTTAGGGAGATTATGGACAGGTTAGAACTTATTTCTTTACAGCCTAGGAAACTGAAGGGATACATATAGAAGTGTAGATCTTAGCAAATTATGAGAGACGTGCATAGGGATGAATACTTCAAGTGTTTTCGCAAGGTTGGGGAATCGAGGACGAGAGGACATCTGTTAATGCTTCGAGAGGAATAAAATAAAAGATTAACTCGTAGGGGCAACTCTTTTACACACATAATGGTACACATATGCACTGAGCTGCCAGTGGAAGTGGTTGAGGTGGGTACAATAACAACATTGGAAAGGCACTTGGACAAATACACAGATAGGAAAGGATTAGAGGATAAAGAGCAAGGGCAGAGAAATTGGATGAGTGTGGATGGACATTTTGTTCGACATGAAACATCTGGGCCAAAGGGCCTGTTTCCGTCTGTAGAACTGTATGACTGTAAATACGTGTGTTTTGGGATAGAGACAGGGAGGGGGAGACCGAGTAAAAATGTCATGGAAAGATATGTTCACTGGTTCCAGAATGCTGAAATGAAGCCATTTCGATTGTGTCATGCAACACGGGTCAGTATTATGAAGAATCATGAGTAAATGGTATATTCCTGTGAGTTCAGGCGATGGAGAGTTTTGAATGAGCATTTGTCCTGTAGCTTTGCAACTGGGAGGGAGAACCGCAGAGTCTTCAACACATTGAGCTGTGTAAAACAGTAATTTGTCTCAAATTCATTTTCATTGAGTGTGACAGTGGGATTGTTTGTACGAAGCTGAGCTAAATTCCT
>NW_025137475.1:0-1204 GCF_004010195.1 Chiloscyllium plagiosum
CCAGGACAAAGCAACCAGTTTGATTGTCCCTACACCCACAATGCTCCACCATCGACGCTCAGCAGCAGCAGTGTTTTACTATCTACATGCTGCAGTGAAATGATTCATCAAAGATCCTCAGAGACCATCTTCCCAACACACAATCACGTCTATCTAGAAGGACAAGGGCTGCAGATGTGTGGAAGTACTATCATCTTTAGGTTCCCCTCCAAGACATTCACCATCCTGACTTGGAAATACATCTCCGCTCCTTCATAGCCGCTGGGTCAGATTCCCGGAATTCCCTCCCTAATGGCATTGGAGGTCAACAGCAGCAGGTGGACTGCAGCGTTCAACAAGGCAGCTCACCACCACCTTCTCAAGGGCATCTAGGGTCAGGTAATAAATGCTGGCCCAGCCAGTGACACCCAGATTCACGAAATAAATAAATATAAATTAACAGAGGACAGTTGCTGAGGTGACACAGTTTTCGGTGCTTGGGGCCCAGCTGTCCACAATGCCCTTTAAACATTTGGTTGCTGGAATCAGATACAATATATCCCATCCTGCTGACAGCACTAACGGATGTGGGATTGTGAGTGGGTGAGGGAGGTTGTAAAAAAACACCGAGAAGACTAAGACATGTGGAGTGAAAGGGTAAATACGTGACAGAGGGAGAACAATGTGGATAGAGGTGACGGTGTGCCCTTTGGTGGAAACGATAAATTGGCAGCCGACCATTTGAAAAGGATATTTTGAAACATGTTGATTTACAAAGGGACGTATGCTCCTTTTTGTTGTTTCCTTCTGCATAAACCTCTGAGGTCCCTGCAGCGCAGTGAGTCCTGCAACCAGAAGTCAATACTGGGCATGGCATTGGCACGCTGCCCAGTGTATATACAACCAGCAAGTGGGGAGCTATATCATTGAAAAGGATCAGGGTCTCCTTGTACACCAGTCACTGAAAGCAATATTGCAGGAAAGAAAGCAGTTAAGAAGATAAATGGTGTGCTGACCTTCATTTCAGGGGGATGTGAGTCCAGGAGAAAGGGTGTCTTACTGCAGGTGTACAGGGCCTTGGTTAGACATCATCTCAAACATTGTGCAGTATTGTGGACAGTTCAAATCTCCATACCTAATAAAGGACAAACCTGACATTGAGAGAGAGCAGTGAAGGATGACCAGACTGATATCTGGGATGACGAGCTTGTTGTGGGAGCAGACT
>NW_025137476.1:0-1204 GCF_004010195.1 Chiloscyllium plagiosum
TATGGAGAGGCTGAACAGGCTGAGTCTGTGAGCTTATCGAGGTTTACAACACTATGAAGGGCATGGATACGATAAATAGACAAAGACTTTTCCCTGGGGTGGGGGAATGCAGAACTAGAGGGCTTAGGTTTAGAGTGAGAGGAGAAAAATATAAAAGAGACAAAAGGGCATCTTTTTCATGCAGAGAGTGATACGTGCATGGAATGAGCTGCTAGAGGAAGTTGTTGAGTCTGGTACAATTGCACCATTTAAAAGGCATTTCGATGGGTATATGAATTGGAAGGGTTTGGAGGGACATGGACTGGGTGCTGACAGGTGGGACTCGATTGGGTTGGGATATCGGGTTGGCATGGACGGACTGGATTGAAGGGTCTGTTACCTTGCTGTACATCTCTATGACTCTAAAGAAAAACAGTCAACTTTATTCTTTAACTATAAAAGTGAACGTTAAACAGCAACTATTTACAGGTCTAAGTCGCCTTTGTCTCAATGATTTGATTTCTATCTCCCACTCTCTACAACGTTTTGATCCAATAAAACACATACGAAATTTACAGCAAATTAATTTTGCTGTAATGACAGCAGCTGTCATCTCCAGTGTATGTGTTCCTTTTTGGAAATATCTCCCTGGGTCGTCTTCTGTCTTCTGATGTAAGTACGTTTCTTATTAAAATCGCATCTTTGTCAAAGTGTGATTTCTATAGTTGTCTTTCAATGACAGTTGATGCTGTTTCTGTCTTTCTGTCCAAAATGCATTTTTTTGCGTCTCAAATATCAGATCATGTCATCAGTTCGATGTTGTCAAAACAGTAAAATTAAAATTCGATTTGGTTTTACTATCTTGGCTCATAATTTAAACTGATTGGTTAAATGCGAGTTGATGTGAAAGCAACTGACATATCGAAATCAAAGCCGGGTGCTGGCAGGCGGGGCCAGATTGGGTTGTGATATCTGGTCAGCATGGACAGGTTGGACTGAAGGGTCTGTTCCCATGCTGTACTTCTTTATGACTCTATGACTCTATGTTCTCATTATTCCAGTACGTTGCCAGACTGCTAGTCAGTCACATGACAAGTGCTTGCAAGCTTTCAGCTTTCACCCTCTCTTGAAGGCACAGTACACGCATTCAACTTCATAACAAAAGCAATTGTGAGTCATCTGTGCATGCGATATTGGCCTATATTCACAGTGAATCTGAATCTTC
>NW_025137477.1:0-1204 GCF_004010195.1 Chiloscyllium plagiosum
AGAAAAATGCAATGTCCGGAATATCACCCTCTGCGGAATATCCCTGTTTACTTTCCCCAGCCCAAAGCCCAACCGGTAACCGCTCTCCGCTCACTGAGAGGAACTAAACTCCTTCAGAGGTGGTTGGGATTGGGATTGTGTTTCACCCTGCCGTCCCCATCATCTTGTATCATGGTCATGTGTAGAAACACAGAAACATGAAAAGGGAAGAGGAGGAATAGGCCATTCAGCCCTTCGAGCCTGCTCCACCATTCACTGTGATCATGGCTGATCATCGAGCTCCCTCCCCTAACCCAGCCATCCCCTCGACCCCTCGATCCCTTTTCCCACATGAACTATATGTCGCTCCTTCATGAAAACACAATGTTTCGGCCCCACCCATTTTCTGCAGCAGTGAGTTCCTCAGGCTCATCACTCTCTGGGTGAACACATTTCTCCTCATCCCGTCATGAAAGGTTATCCCTGATCTTTAACCAATGAACCCTGGTCTGGTCACCCCCACCGTAAGGAACATCCTTCCGATTTCTAACCTGTTCAGTCCTGTTCGAATTTTCTTGGTTTCTATGTGATTCCCCCTCATTCATCGAAACTTTAGTGAATAAAACCTTAACCGACTCAATCTCTCCTGATAAGTCAGTCCTTCCATCCCTGGACTCAGTTCGGTAAACTCTCACTGCATGAATAGTTTGTTGGAGAGAGGGAGCTGAGGACTGACTCAACCTGAAATCTCAGTTCAGACCCAACACGTACAGTAAATCTGTTTCTCTCTTCAAAGATGCTGTCTGATCTGCTGATTTTCCAGCATTTTCTGTTTTTATTTCAGATCTCCAGCATCCACAGTATTTTATTTTTATTTTGTGAATTGAACAACAGGCTTCCCGATCCTGCTGACTGGTTTACAGACTTTCAATAACGACTCCAGTGTGTATTACTGTTTGTGTCAGTGAGTAACACCATGAGATTGTATGAATGGATTGTATTGTTAACGTAGGAAATAATGTTCCTCAGTTGCTGGAAATATAAAAGCAGAAGCTCAGCAGGAGAAACTGACTCCTGTTCCCCTTCCAGGACCATGTTCACACAAGGGTGGGAGATACATAACCTTCCCTCTGCCCTCCCCCCTTTTCATCATCCAGTGCTCCAAATTACCCTTCTGGGTGAAACAGTCATCGCCTAAACTTCTTTCAATTTAATAAACTACATT
>NW_025137478.1:0-1204 GCF_004010195.1 Chiloscyllium plagiosum
ATTACTCTATTTAGACCCACTCTCTTGTCTGTTCCGCCCTATTTCAACAACATGTGGTGTGTTTTCTGAATTGTCTCTTTCTGTCTTGAATGTGAATCCTTCTACCCCTTTCTCCTTTCACTGGTTTTGGTTTCTGTCTCCCTCGTGTATTGAGTGCTGGCATTATCATGCTCAAAATCAGTGAAATTGTTTGTGTCGGGCTGTTGTTCACTTCCTGGCGTGTACCATGTGGTGCTCCATATTGGATAGTGGGGCTCAGCAGCTTTGAGCCAAGTCTTTGAAACTTGGTCGTTGCCTATCATTGAATGTCTGTGTTGGTCCTTCTCAGCTGATCGTGCGGCAAGTTACACGAGGAAGCATCTCGAGTACTATTGTAAAGGACAAGGCATCGAACTTGTTGCTGAGGGGCTGCTGATTGACACCTGTTATTGAAAATCTAGTGGAGGTGCTTGATTTGCTTTGCTGCAGGTTGTGCTCTGAATTGCCTCAGGCATTCAGGGAGAGCAGAAGATTTAATGTCGCAACTCTGGACGCAGCAAGGGGACTGTAGTTACAGCATCTGCGTCTGCAAAGTGAACAGCGAATGGAGCAGAGGCTACAGAGAGGGGAAACTCTGAAAACACGGAGTGAGTTTGTGTGGGGGGAAAGAGATCTGCCATGTCTGTCTGGGTCTTCACCGAGATACACAGATATACTCACTCTCAAACTTACACACACACAAGCACACAAACATACACATACAGATTACCCCGAGCTCTCTGTCACATACATGCACACACACTCTCTCAATGTCTCCCCATTTCATACTCTCCATTTATCTCTCTCACACACACACACGCGCGCGCGCGCACACGTTCACACAGGAACACGCACATACATACTAACCTATTTGTTGAATTTGCATTTGCAATTTTGTGCATACGTTCCATTTGTTCAAAAACATACATTTCTGTAGACAAGCAGTCAATATGGCATTTTTAATGTCCTACTTTGAAAATAAGAAAGAATCTGACTCCAGGTTAAGGCACAGACTGACTCTGCATAAGTACGTCCTTTTTTGTGCCGGGAAGGTCACATCTTAGCAAACTTAGTAGAATTATTGCACAAAGTGACAAAATTGAACATGCGGAAAAGATCGTCAATGTCATATACATTGACAAGGCGTCTGGTCAGATAGACTAATGGAGAAATTAAAGTCGCATGG
>NW_025137479.1:0-1204 GCF_004010195.1 Chiloscyllium plagiosum
TATCCAACCACATTAACCTCATTTCCCAGCACTTAGCCCACAGCATTCTCATCCGTTCCTGTCCATGCATTTGCCCAAATGCCGTTTAAATATCGTTAATACAAATGCTTCAACCACTTCCGTTGGCAGCTCATTCCTTTTGTATATCACTCTCTGTGTAAAACAGTTTCCATCAGTTTCCTTTTTATTCATTCCTCTCTCACCTTAAAATGATGCCCTCTCCTCCTCGATTCCCCAACTCTAGGGAAAGAAAGGCTGGATCCATTCACCTATTCCATGTAAACTTCTATAAGATCCCTCTCAGTCTTCTATTCTGTCAAGAAAAACGTCCTCGCTTGTCCAACCTTTCCCTATAATTCATACTGTTGAGTCCTGGCAACCTTTTTGTAAATTCCGTCTGCACACATTCCAAATTAAAAACATCCTGCCGATCGCAATTTGACTAAAACTGAGCGACAAGTGCAGCCTTACCAACATCCTGTATAACTGCATCATAACTTCCCAACTGCTCTCCTCCATGTCCTGACCGATGCATGCTAGTGTGGCAAAAGCCTTCTTCACTACCATGTCTAATTGTGACCCCACTTTCAGAGAATGGTGGACCTAAACTCTTCTGAACGACACTCCTTAAAGTCCTACCAATCGCCATGAAACTCCTACCTTGATCTAACGTTGCCTAAATATTTCTCGACCCACTTCTCAAGTTTGATCCTGCTGCAATTTTGATATACTTCCTCACTGTCCATGATATTTCCTATTTTAGTGTCATCTTCAAGTTTCCTAATCATGCCTTGCACATTCGCAAGAATATCATTGATACAGATAACAAACAGCAATGAGCCCAGCAGCGACCCCTGAGGCACTTCATGTGTCACAGGCCTCGAGTCCAAGAGCATCCTTCCACTATTACCCTCTGCTTACTACCATGAAGCCAATTGTGTATCCAATTCGCAAGATCCCTCTGGATTCCATGCGATTCCAGACCAGCCTATCAATAGGAACCTTGCCAAAGGCCTTACTGAAAACCATAGAGACTATGTCCACCACCCTATCCTCATCAACATTATTGGTCATTTCATCAATGAACTCAAACAAATTTGAGAGGCATGATCTCCCACTCACAAAGCCATTCAATCTTTCCAGTCTAAAAACAACTTATTTTAATATTATTTTAATAATAATTATTAAAATGAATAATAACAAA
>NW_025137480.1:0-1204 GCF_004010195.1 Chiloscyllium plagiosum
GTAATGTAATCTAATCTAAGCACAGTAGGATAGAGGGAGGGAGTACAGCAGTTGAGAGAGATAAAGCACAGAGGGATAGAGCAGAGTGGGATCTATTGTTGGAGCACAGTGGGATAGAGGAATAGAACACAGTGGATAGAGGGTGGAGCCCACTACATGAGAGAGACAGAGCACAGATAGAGGGATGGAGCACAGTGGGACAGACGGATGAAGCACAGTGGGACAGAGGGAGTGAACAAAGTGGGGTAGAGGGAATGAGTAGAGAGATAGAGCACAGTGGGTTGGAGGGTCAGAGCAAAGTCAAATAGAGGAATACAGCACAGTGGGAGAGAGATATTGTACACATAAGGGATAGAGGAATAGAGCACGATGGGTTAGAGGGATGGAGCACAGTAGGATAGAGGGATGGAGTGCAATGAGACAGAGGGATACAGCACAGTGGGAAGCGGGGGCGAGAGCACAATGGGATAGAGGGATGCAGCACAGTGGGGGAGAGATAGAGGACAATGGCATAGAGCGAAAGAGCACAGTCGGATAGAGTGATAGAGGACAGTGGTACAGAGGGTTCCTTCACAGTGGGATGGAGGGTGAGAGCTCAGTGGATAAAGGGATGAAGCCCACGAGATGAGAGACAGAGCACAGTGGGAAAGTGATATAGAGTAGAGTGGGATAGTGGGTGGAGCACAGTGGGATAGAGGGATAGAGCAGAGTGGGACAGAGGAATACAGCACAGCGGGATAGACGGATTGATCACAGCGTGATGGAGAGTTAGAGCAAAATGGAATAGAGTGATGGAGCACAGTATGGTAGAGGCCTGGAGTGCAGTGGGATGGAGGGTTATAGCACAGTGGGATGGAGGGTTATAGCACAGTGGGATGGAGGTTTAGAACACAGTGGGATGGAGGTTTAGAGCACAGTGTGATGGAGGTTTAGAGCACAGTGGATGGAGGTTTGGAGCACAGTGGGGTGAAGGTTTGGAGCACAGTGGGATGGAGGTTTAGAACACAGTTGGATGGAGGTTCAGAACACAGTGGGATGGAGTTTTAGAACACAGTTGGATGGAGGTTTAGAACACAGTGAGATGGAGGTTGAGAGCACAGTGGGATGGAGGTTCAGAACACAGTGGAGTGGAGGTTTAGAGCACAGTGGGATGGAGGTTGAGAACACAGTTGGATGGAGGTTTAGAACACAGTGGGATGGAGGT
>NW_025137481.1:0-1204 GCF_004010195.1 Chiloscyllium plagiosum
TGATCGTCATTGTGCGCAGCCATATTGAATCGGTTGTTGAGTTCATGAAAAAAAAACACTGCCAGTTTGGAACTGCTATTTATGGTTCCTTGTGTAGGTTCCTCCTAGTAGATCGTGGACATCCTGCTGGATGGGGTGATGCAATGGTGAGATTTCTTCCGCGAAAAATAATATTCGAACACGTGACACCAGTCTGTATACACGATTCAAAGGTTGGCATGCAAGCGAGAGCAAACTTAGCTATCAAGAGGAATGGTCTGCACTGAGGAAGAAATTCAATCCCGACTCTAGATGTATCCGTTTCATCATGTTGTTTCGGACATCTTACACCCCTTCTATCCCTATTACAGGGGGCACTTGGCAGTAAGTCTGATACTCTATCTCTGTTGCAAATATACGTATGGTCTTCCAGACCTGACTTCACCCATCACATTGTATGCCCAGTAGGTGACTTCAACACAACATGTATCACCAGTAATCGGTGTTGCTTCCCACTTTCATCTTCCATAATATCCACTATTTCTCATTCTACGAGCAAATCTGCCGAGAATAGAACTGCAGGAATCACGCTGAGTGGTATGCTGACTGCCATTAACATTTGTACCCATTTTGGCAAAGCATTCTGACCTGAACAGCCTGAGCTAGTGTTGCACTGACGGTTAAGGGAAACATCCTTGTTTTGCTTGTGTAGCAAATTATACTGCAATTCAATCTATTGTCTCTGACTGAGGGGGGCAATAATTTTTAATGCAAGGAAAGGCACGAATTCTGCGAGCGTCTACTCACGTTCAAAGTGAGAGAATGCTGTTACAGCCAATAAAGAGTGCTCAGATGCAATATCGTCCAGTGATTGACTTCGACAAGATAACCTCTGCACAAAGTGTCCTTGCTGTGGGATTGTGCACATAGTTGCTTGTGCACATCAAAGTGCAATGGCTGAATTCCAGAGCACCATGTAATCCTTGACAATTCATTGAGGCTAGTTCATACAGGCATGCCAATGTCTGTAGATGTGGGGTGCAATTGGCTGGCGTTCACGTAGGGTACCCAGACCATCAGTACGAAATATCAAGGCCTAGGAGAGCAAGCAGCGAGTTGAACGTGGCAAAAAAACTACCCTGGTTTCCACGTCGAGTTTTAACACCAGATGGTCAGAATAATTTTACTCAATCTGTTCAAATGCACTTTGACTCACTCTGATTCT
>NW_025137482.1:0-1204 GCF_004010195.1 Chiloscyllium plagiosum
GGTGGTCGGGATGACGGTGATGGAGTGAGTGTGTGGCGGTAAGCGTGAAGGTGATGGAGTGAGTGTGAAGGGGTCTTGGTGACGGTGATGGAATGATTGTGAGAGGTTAAGGGTGATGGTGATAGAGTGAGTGTGAGGGGGTTTGTGTGACAGTGAAGGAGTGAGTGTGAGGTTGACCGTTTGATGCTCATGTAGTGAGTTTGAGGGGATTACTGTGATGGTGATGGATGAGTGTGAGGAGGTCAGTGTGATTCTGTTGTAGTGAGTGTGAGAGGGTCACTGTGACGGTGATGGAGGGAGTGTGAAGGGGTCAGTGTGACTGTGATGGAGTGAGTGTGAGGGGGTCAAAGTGACGGTGATGGAGTGTGCTTGAGGGTGTAAGTGTGACGGTGATAGAGTGAGTGTGAGGGGATCATTGTGACGGTGATGGAGTGAGTGTGAGGGGGTCAGTGTGACTGTGATGACGTGAGTGTGAGGTTTTCAGGGTGAAGGTGATGGAGTGAGTGTGATGTGATCACTGTGACGGTGATGGAGTGATTGTGAACAGGTCAGTGTGACTGTGATGGCGTGAATGTGAGGGAGTCAGGTTGATGGTGATGTAGTGAGTGTGAGGGGGTCAGGGTGACAGTGATGGAGTGAGTGTGAAAAGGTCAGTGTGACTGTGATGGCGTGGGTGTGAGGGGGTCAGTATGAGGGGGTCAGGGTGACTATAATGGACTAAGTGTGAGGGGATCAGTGTGGCAGTGAAGGAGTGAGTGTGAGGATGACCGGTTGATGGTCGTGGTGTGAGTGTGAGGGGGTCAGTGCGACTTGATGGAGTGAGTGTGTAGGGTTCAGGATGAAGGTGATGGAGTGAGTGTGAGGGGATCATGGTGCCGGTGATGGAGTGAGTGTGAGGCCGTCAGGGTGACGGTGATGGAGTGAGTGTGAGGGGGTCAGGGTGACGGTAATGGAGTGAGTGTGAGGGGTTCCGGGTGACGGTGATGGAGCGAGTGTTCGGGTGTCAGTGTGATGGTGATGGAGTGAGTATGAGGCGGTCAGGGTGACTGCGATGGAGTGAGTGTGAAGGGGTCATGCTGACGGTAACGGGATGATTGTGCAAGGTTTAGGGTGACGGTGATGGAATGAGTGTGAGGGGGTCAGGGTGATGGTGTTGGAGTGATTGTGAGGGGGTCAGGCTGACGGTGATGGAGCGAGTGTGAGG
>NW_025137483.1:0-1204 GCF_004010195.1 Chiloscyllium plagiosum
TGGGCCGAAGGACCTGTTTCCACACTGTTGTAGTAGGGTTGTTGTAATGGGCGACTTTAACTTTCCCAATATTGATTGGAACCTCCTTCGAGCAGATGATTTCGAAGGAGCTATTTTTGTAAGGTGTGTTCATGAGGGTTTCCTAACTCAGCACATTGAAGCGGCCGATGAGGGGAGAGGCCATTTTGATTTTGGTGCTCGGCAATGAGCCGGGGCAGGTGTCAGATCTTGCGGTGGGAGAGCATTTTGGTGATAGTGACCACACTGTCTCACGTTGTATATAGCCATGGAGAAGGAGAGAAGCTGGCACAATGGGAGGATATTTAATTGGGGAAAAGGAAACTATGATACTATCAGACGTGAGTTGGGAAGCGTGGACTTGGAGCAATTGTTCCTTGGAAAGGTCATTATAGACATGCGGAGACGGTTTAAGGAACAGTTGTTGCGAGTGATGCATAAAAGTGTTCCTCTGAGACAGGCAAGAAGGGGTAAGATAAAGGAAGCTTGGATGACGAGAGCGGAGGAGCTTCTTTTCAAAAGAAAGAAGGCTGCTTACGTAAGATGGAGGAAGCAAGGGTCTTGCTCAGCTCTAGAGGATTACAGGCAGGCGAGGAAGGAGCTCAAACATGGCCTGAGGAGAGCCAGGTGGGGGCACGGAAAAAGGCTTGGCAGGAAGGATTAGGGAGAATCCAAAGACATTTTACACGTATGTGAGGAGTAAGACAATGATCAAAGAAAGAGTAGGGCCGATCAGGGATAGCATGGGGAACTTGTGTGTAGAGTCTGAGGGAGTCGGGGAAGTTTTTTGCTTTTGTCGTTACTAAAGAAAAGGGCCTTGTAGTGAATGAAACCATTGAGGAGCAGGTAAGCATGCTGGAACAAATAGGGATTGAGGAAGCTGATTTGCTGAACATTTTGACAAACACTAAGATTGACAAGTCGCCAGGGCCAGACCAGATTTGTCCTTGGCTGCTTTGGGAAGTGAGAAATGTGATTGCTTCGCTGCTTGCGAAGATCCTTAAATCCTCGCTCTCCATTGGAGTCGTACCTGAGGACTGGAGGGAGGCAAATGTAATTCCTCTCTTCAAGAAAGGAAATAGGGAGATCCCCGGCAATTACAGACCAAACACTCTCACGTCTGTCGTCTGTAAGGAGTTAGAAAGGATTCTGCGGGACATGATTTATGACCATCTGGAAGAACATG
>NW_025137484.1:0-1204 GCF_004010195.1 Chiloscyllium plagiosum
GATCTAACCCACACATCCCACTGTAACACTCTGATCTAACCCACACTCCTCAGTGTAACACTCTAATATAACCCACACCCCCCACTGTAACACTGATATAACCCACACTCCTCACTGTAACACTCTAATATAACCCACAGACCCCACTGTAACACTGATATAACCCACACCCCTCACTGTAACACTCTAATATAACCCACACCCCAAACTGTAACACTTTGATATAACCCACACCCCACACTGTAACACTCTGGTATAACCCACACCCCTCACTGTATCTCTCTGATATAACCCACACCCCTCACTGTAATGCACTGTTCTAATCCACACCCTTCACTGTAGTGCTCTGATATAACCCACACCCTTCACTGTAACACTCTGATCTAACCCACACTCCTCACTCTAACACTCTGATCTAACCTACACCCCTCACTGTAAGGCTCTGATATAACTCATACCCCTCACTCTAACACTCTGATCTAACCCACACCTCTCACTGTAACGCTCTGATAAAACTCACACTCCTCACTGTAACGCACTATTATAATCCACGCCCTTCACTGTAACTCTCTGATCTAACCCACACCCCACACTGTAATGCTCTGATATAACTCACACCTCTCACTGTAACACTCTGATCTAACCCACAGCCCTCCCTGTAACATTTTGAAATATTCCACACCATTCTCTGTAACACTCTGTTATAACCCACACACCCCATTGTAAAACTCTGTTATAATCCACACCACCCACTGTAACTCTCTGATCTAATCCACACCCCTCCCTGTAACACTCTGATATAACCCACACCTGTCACTGTAACACTCTGTTATAACCCACACTCCCCACTCTAACACTCTGATCTAACCCACACCCCTCTCTGTAACACTCTGATATAACTCACACCCATCACTGTCCACTCTGAACTAACCCACACCCCTCCATGTAACACTCTGATATAATCCACACCCCTCACTGTAACACTCGGATCTAACCTGCACCCCCCACTGTAACACTCTGATCTAACCCACACCCCATACTGTAACACTCTAATATAACCCACACCCGTCACTGTAAAACTCTAATATAACCCACACCCCACACTGTAACACTCTAATCTAACCCACACGTGTCACTGTAACACTCTGATCTAACCCATATCCCCCACTGTAACACTCTGATCTAACCCACACCACTCCATGTA